>NC_088239.1:42705277-43005277 GCF_036934945.1 Oncorhynchus masou masou | reverse complement strand
CATGAAAGCACCACAAGAGGGCATATACATACCCCTTTAACCAATCAACATGTTGGCCATAAAAAAAAAAATGTTTAAAATATTGATTTAATCTGTTACTTATTAAAACTTTGCTGTGCAATGATGGTATTCTGTAAACCTTGACTGGAATTTTGAAAAGGGAAATTCTCTTTTTCCCTTTGTAGGAAGTGTCATTTTTAGGGAAGTGTAGTAACTCTGAAATAAGAGTCTTCTACTCACACCCAACTTGGGCAGGAGCTGGAAAAAATAATTATATATATATATATTTTTTTTTTTTTAAATGTCCACTCACTGTTTGCTGTTTCCACAAGAGCTCGCTCTCTCTCTCTCAAACACTAACCACGCTGTGGAACAAGTTTGTCTATCCATCCATGTCACAATATTAACCACCCCCCCTCTCTCTCTCTAGATAACAAGACCTGCCTAAGCTGAGCAGAGATGGTTCTGAAATAGGCGGGTACATTCCTTCCCAGACATTCCTGGGACTCCCCTCACGCATGCATGGCAACCTATATGCCAGGGTTCACTGAACTGCACACATGCATAGTAACCTTTTAGTTAGGGACATTCTGTCAACTGCATATGATTCTGTGAACTCTATGACCTAATTTCTCCTGTGCCGATAGTCGGCAGAAGGTCCCGGAATAACATCTTCAAACGAAATCCGTCATCAGAACGTTCTATAATTGAATAGAAAATAACTGTAGCTCAAAGACATTCTTTTCAAGAACTGTTCTTCAGGAGGAACTTGAATTGAACCTGTTCTGAGTGTTCCCCGTGGGGTGTGGCCAATACCTACCAGTTTAGGTGTGTGCGGGAATGTGTGTGCACATGGGCATAGTACGTATGTGCACGTGTGCTATTTCATGCGCGTGTGTGTTTATTCATGTGCATGTGTGTGTGGTTTGTGCTTACGTACGTTCATGCACACAGCGCGTGTGTTTCTTCAAGTGTGTGCACGTGGCACAGTTTCCCACAACCTCCTCTCTTCATGCACCCTCGTCTCTATGCTGTATCTTACACGTGCATGTGTGTTCATTCAAGTACTTTTTTGTGTGTGTGTGTGTGTGTGTGTGTGTGTGTGTGTGTGTGTGTGTGCGGCACAGTTTCTATGTTGCAGCCAGTTCAGAGCTGCGAGTTCACTGCTTTGCACTGCTCCTTCATATCTGGCTAGAGGCTGTCTGGACTGGAGAGAACCCGCTTCCAGGGGTGGGGACATCACCAAGCTCTCCAATTGGTTCTGAGGGGAAAGCAGGGTTCTGTGAGGTCACAGAAATATGCTGCGGCATGAGGCAACTTTCTCCTTATCTGCTCACTGCAGAAAAACAATGCCAAAGCATAATGGTACTGTAGTATAGGTGATCCACATACCTTTGGAGGTTGTGATTGTAGGTGTGATCCGTACCATATGTTTATATAATACACCTGCATAGATACAGTCAGGTCCATAATCATTGGCACCCTCGATAAAGATGCTAAATAATATAAATACTGAGCTATATTGTATGCTCAAAAAAATTGGGAAATTATATTTTATACTAATACAATTGCTCAGAGAAAGTCATTTTGTTGACTTTCTGGGGGGAAAATGAAAAAGATAGGGGTTGAAATTATTGGTATGTCTCGCTGGATGATTCACATGTTGCTAAATGTCAGCCTCCTGGCAGAGGCAACCAGGTTTTTTATCCAAAATGTCCTGGTACTTGGTAAAGTTCATGATGCAGCTGACCTTAACAAGGGCCACAGGACCAGAAGAAGCAAAATAGCACCATAACATAAAAAAATGCACTACTATATTTTACTGTAGGTTTGGGGTACTCTTCTGCATATGCTTTCGTTTCTCGACACCAAACCCAACACTGGTGTGCGTGGCCAAAGATATCTATTTTCATGTCATCTGACCATAGCCAGTGCTTGACTTGAACATAAATAGGTGCTGGTACTCATTTTGGCATCTGGTACTGTTTATATTTAGGTGCAGGAGCGCCAAAATACTTTTGAGCTAATATTCTACGAGAGGAACAGGAGCTCAAGCAGTAGGACATTTGAGGTGCCGGTACTCATCTCCAGTGAGCTCCTGCCCAAGTCAAGCATTTACCATAGCACCGCCTAGAGTCTGATAAACGGCATTGGCACTTGGATTGGAACCGGTGCTATGGTCAGAGGACTTAAAAAAAATATATATATATATATTTTTTTTAAACAAATAATTTAAAATTAAAAGCTGAAAGGCCTTGAGTCTATCAATATTGGCTTAACAAGTCACATAATAACTTGCATGGACTCTTGGGCAATAATAGTGTTTAACATGATTTTTGAATGATTACAGTACCTCAACTCTGTACCCCACACATACAATTATCTGTAAGGTCCCTCAGTCGAGCAGTGAATTTCAAACACAGATTCAACCACAAAGACCAGGGAGGTTTTCCAATGCCTCGCAAAGGAGAGCACCTATTCGTAGAGGGGTAAAAAAAAAAAGCAAACATTGAATATCCCTATTAATTACACTTTGGCTGGTGTATCAATAGACCCAGTCACTACAAAGATACAGGCGTCCTTCCTAACTCAGTTACAGGAGAGGAAGGAAACCACTCAGGGATTTCTCCATGAGGCCAATGGGGACTTTAAAATGGTTGCAGAGTTTAATGGCTGTGATAGGAGGAAACTGAGGATGGATCAATAGCAAGGCCGTTACTCCACAATACTAACCTAATTGACAGAGTGAAAAGAAGGAAGTCTGTACAGAATAAAAAATATTCCTGTTTGCAACAAGGCACTAAAGTAATAGTGCAAAATATTTGTCAAATCCATTAATATTTGGTTCTAAATACAAAGTGTAATGTTTTGGGCAAATCCATTACTGAGTATCACTCTCCATATTTTCAAGCATAGTGGTCGCTGCATCATGTTATGGGTATGCTTGCAGTCGTTAAGAACTGAAATTGGCTTGCTGACTACAGGAATGTCCACCAGAGCTATTGCCAGATAATTTAATGTTCATTTCTCTGCCATAAACTGCCTCCAACATCGTTTTAGAGAATTTGGCAGTCAGTCCAACCGGCCTCACAACCGCAGACCACATGTAACCACGCCAGCACAGGGCCTCCACATCCGGATATTCAAACTGATCCGCCTGGCACCTTCAACCATACCCCGTTCAAAGGCACTTAAATCCTTTGCCTTGCCCATTCACCCTCTGAATGGCACACATACACAATCCATCTCTCAAAAATCTCAAGGCTTAAAAACCCTTCTTTAACCTGTCGCCCAAAGTGGATTTAAAAAGTGACATCAATAAGGGATCATAGGTTTCACCTGGGGAAAGAGCAGATGTTCCTAATGTTTTGTACACTCAGTGCATATATATATATATATATATATATATATATATATATATATATATATATATATATATAGCTCTAGATCATTATGGTAACTGTAGTAATGGTAAAAACTGGGCCATGTTCAGATGGGCCATGTTCAGTGGGTAAACGTTGTGGATAGAAACTTCATGAATAGAGAGGAAACGATTTCCTTAATCTACATGTCAGCGAACATAAACTCAGCAAAAAAGAAATGTCCCATTTTCAGGACCCTGTCTTTCAAAGAGAATTCGTAAAAATCCCAATGACTTCACAGATCTTCATTGTAAAGTGTTTAAACACTGTTTCCCATGCTTGTTCAATGAACCATAAACAATTAACGGACATGCACCTGTGGAACGGTCGTTAAGAGACTAACAGCTTATAGATGGTAGGCAATTAAGGTCACAGTTATGAAAACTTAGGACACTAAATAGGCCTTTCTACTGACTCTGAAAAACACCAAAAGAACGATGCCCAGGGTCCCTGTTCATCTGCGTGAACGTGCCTTAGGCATGCTGCAAGGAGGCATGAGGACTGCAGATCTGGCCAGGGCAATAAATTGCAATGTCCATACTGTGAGAAGCCCACGACACGCTACAGGGAGACAGGATGGACAGCTGATCGTCCTCACAGTGGCAGACCACATGTAACAACACGGTACAGGATCGTGTAAATAGGTACAGGATCGGTACATCCGAACATCACACCTGCGGGACAGGTACAGGATGGCAACAACAACTACCCGAGTTACACCAGGAACGCATGAGAGATGTGAGTGCTACAGGGCGATAGTCATTTAGGCAGGTTACCTTGGCTTTCTTGTGCAGGGGGACTATGGTGGTCTACTTGGGGGACTATGGTGGTCTACTTGAAACAAGTTGGTTGTCACACCCTGATCTTTTCACCTGTCTTTCTGCTTGTCTCCACCCCCCTCAAGGTGTAGCCCATCATCCTCATTATCTCCAGTGTATTTATACCTGAGTTATACCTCTGTCTGTTGCCAGTTCGTTTTGTTTCATCAAGCCTACCAGCGGTTTTTCCCGTGCTCCTTGTTGTCTGTAGTTCCTGTTTTCTAGCTTTCCTGTTTTTTTTACCATTCTGTCTGCCTTGTCCCTGAGCCTGCTTGTCATTCTGTACCTTGTCACACCACCCTGGATTACTGACCTCTGCCTGCCCTTGACCTGTCGTTTGCTTGCCCCCCTGTTTTTGTAATATACTTTTGTTACTTCAAAACTGTCTGCATCTGGGTCTTCTCCTGAGACTTGACATTGGTATTCCAGACCGGGTCAGGGATAGGTTGAAATGTCAGTAAAGACACTTGCCAGTTGGTCAGAACATGTTCTGAGGACGTGTCCTGGTATTCCATCTGGCCCCGCAGCATTATGAAGTTTAATCTGTTAAAAAGTCTTACTCACATCGGCTACGGAGAGTGAGATCACACAGTCGTCCAGAACAGCTGGTGCTCTCATGCATGGTTCAGTGTTGTGTGCCTCGAAGCAAATATAGAAGGCATTTAGCTCATCTGGTAGCCTTTGCTTATTCAAAAAAAATTAGAATAGAAAATGGTGGGAAAATGTATATATGCCTTATGTCTTCCGGTCCGGGTTGGAGCGAGCGGTCGCATCTACACTTCGGTCCGCAGGTAGTATAACTTTTCATTACATTTCATTATAGTACAACGGTTTGATTTGTCTAATCTTAGCAATTTCTTCTTAGCTAGCTACATAGCCGTCTTTGTATCAAAGATTATTGCGTAATTATCGTATTTCGTCCTGCCCAGCAGCTAGCTAACGTCCAATGTCTACTAGCACTGTAGAAACTATTACACTCAACTGAACGAAGTGTTAGCTAAAGTTGTCTTTGCTGTCAGTATCCAAGATAATTGTGTAGTTTAGAGTGCGTAGACTTAGAGTGATTATCTTAATTTACTGAGGTTAGCTAGCCAGCTATTTGTCATCCTTAACGTAGGAGATACTGCTAGCTAGCTAGCCAACAGCTAGCTCGAATAGAACTTCAACAACCCGGTCAACATCGCTCCACAGGTAGTATCACATTTTCATTTCACTTCATTACAGTACAACGGTTTGATTTGTTTGATCGTAGCTAGCTCTACATGTCTTTGTATCTAAGACAATTGTGTAGTCTAGAGCGATTTTCTAGGTTAGCTTTTGTAATCAACACTGCTAGCTAGCCAGCTAGCCCCGAATAGCAGCACTGTAGAAACTATTACACTCGACGGAACGACTTGATTAGTGTAGTGTCTGCCACTGCCAGCTAGCCTACAAAGTCAACAACGCAGCCACTGCCAGCTAGCCTACTGCAGTACTGTATCATTTCAATCATTTTAGTCAATAAGATTCTTGCTACGTAAGCTTAACTTTCTGAACATTGTGTAGTCCACTTGTCATTCCAATCTCCTTTGCATTAGCATAGCCTCTTCTTTCAGACCATACAAACGCTCCACACCGCGTGGGGGACCCTAATCTGGTGGTCCCAGCGCACGACCCACGTGGAGTTCCAGGTCTCCGGTAGCCTCTGGAACTGCCGACAACAAGGTCATCTCAGCCTATGCCTTCCAGTCCCTCACTTCTTGGCACTGACGGAAACATGGATCACCACAGATAACACTGCTATCGTCCGCCCACGTGTTCTCGCACACCCCAGCGGGGTGGTGGCACCGGGATCCTCATCTCTAAGTGGTCATTCTCTCTTTCTCCCCTTACCCATCTGTCTATCGCCTCCTTTGAATTCCATGCTGTCACAGTTACCAGCCCTTTCAAGCTTAACATCCTTATCATTTATCGCCTCCACCCTCGGAGAGTTCATCAATGAGCTTGATGCCTTGATAAGCTCCTTTCCTGAGGACGGCTCACCTCTGACTTTAACCTGTCTACCTTTTCATCTGCCTCCTTCTTTCCACTCCTCTCCTCTTTGACCTCATCACCTACTCACAAGGCAGGCAATTCATCTTTACTAGATGCTGTTCTTCCACTAACCTCATTGCAACTCCCCTCCAAGTCTCCGACCACTACCTTGTATCCTTTTCCCTCTCGCTCTCATCCAACACTTCCCACACTGCCCCTACTCGGATGTATCGCGCCGTCCCAACCTTCGCTCTTTCTCCCCGCTACTCTCTCCTCTTCCATCCTATCATCTCTTCCCTCTGCTCATACCTTCTCCAACCTATCTCCTGATTCTGCCTCCTCAACCCTCCTCTCTTCCCTTTCTGCATCCATCCAGACTCTCTATGTCCCCTATCCTCCAGGCCGGCTCAGTCCTCCCCTCCCGCTCCGTGGCTCGACGACTCATTGGGAGCTCACAGAACAGTGCTCCGGGCAGCCGAGCGGAAATGGAGGAAAACTCGCCTCCTTACATTTTCCTCCTCTGTCTCTGCTCTAAAGCCACTTTCTACCACTCTAAATTCCAAGCATCTGCCTCTAACCCTAGGAAGCTCTTTGCCACCTTCTCCTCCCTCCTGAATCCTCCTCCCCCTCCCCCCTCCTCCCTCTCTGCAGATGACTTCGTCAACCATTTTGAAAAGAAGGTCGATTCAACATCCGATCCTCGTTTGCTAAGTCAAACGACACCGCTGGTTCTGCTCACACTGCCCTACCCTGTGCTCTGACCTCTTTCTCCCCTCTCTCTCCAGATGAAATCTCGCTTCTTGTGACGGCCGGCCGCCCAACAACCTGCCCACTTGACCCTATCCCCTCCTCTCTTCTCCAGACCATTTCCGGAGACCTTCTCCCTTACCTCACCTTGACCGCTGGCTACGTCCCTTCCGTCTTCAAGAGGGCGAGAGTTGCACCCCTTCTGTCGATCCCTCCGATGTCAACAACTACAGACCAGTATCCCTTCTTTCTTTTCTCTCCAAAACTCTTGAACGTGCCGTCCTTGGCCAGCTCTCCCGCTATCTCTCTCAGAATGACCTTCTTGATCCAAATCAGTCAGGTTTCAAGACTAGTCATTCAACTGAGACTGCTCTTCTCTGTATCACGGAGGCGCTCCGCACTGCTAAAGCTAACTCTCTCTCCTCTGCTCTCATCCTTCTAGACCTATCGGCTGCCTTCGATACTGTGAACCATCAGATCCTCCTCTCCACCCTCTCCGAGTTGGGCATCTCCGGCGCGGCCCACGCTTGGATTGCGTCCTACCTGACAGGTCGCTCCTACCAGGTGGCGTGGCGAGAATCTTCACCACTGGTGTCCCCCAGGGCTCTGTTCTAGGCCCTCTCCTATTCTCGCTATACACCAAGTCACTTGGCTCTGTCATAACCTCACACGGTCTCTCCTATCATTGCTATGCAGACGATACACAATTAATCTTCTCCTTTCCCCCTTCTGATGACCAGGTATCGCATCTCTGCATGTCTGGCAGACATATCAGTGTGCATGACGGATCACCACCTCAAGCTGAACCTCGGCAAGACAGCTGCTCTTCCTCCCGGGGAAGGACTGCCCGTTCCATGATCTCGCCATCACGGTTGACAACTCCATTGTGTCCTCCTCCCAGATAAGAACCTTGGCGTGATCCTGGACAACACCCTGTCGTTCTCAACTAACATCAAGGCGGTGGCCCGTTCCTGTAGGTTCATGCTCTACAACATCCGCAGATCACACAGGAAGCAGCGCAGGTCCTAATCCAGGCACTTGTCATCTCCCGTCTGGATTACTGCAACTCGCTGTTGGCTGGGCTCCCTGCCTGTGCCATTAAACCCCTACAACTCATCCAGAACGCCGCAGCCTGTCTGGTGTTCAACCTTCCCAAGTTCTCTCACGTCACCCCGCTCCTCCGCTCTCTCCACTGGCTTCCAGTTGAAGCTCGCATCCGCTACAAGACCATGGTGCTTTACGGAGCTGTGAGGGGAACGGCACCGCAGTACCTCCAGGCTCTGATCAGGCCCTACACCCAAACAAGGGCACTGCGTTCATCCACCTCTGGCCTGCTCGCCTCCCTACCACTGAGGAAGTACAGTTTCAGCCCAGTCAAAACTGTTCGCTGCTCTGGCCCCCAATGGTGGAACAAACTCCCTCACGACGCCAGGACAGCGGAGTCAATCACCACCTTCCGGAGACACCTGAAACCCCACCTCTTCAAGGAATACCTAGGATAGGATAAAGTAATCCTTCTCACCCCCCCTTAAATGATTTAGATGCACTATTGTAAAGTGGCTGTTCCACTGGATGTCAGAAGGTGAATTCACCAATTTGTAAGTCGCTCTGGATAAGAGCGTCTGCTAAATGACTTAAATGTAAATGTAAATGTTATGTAAAAAAAATATAGACTCTTCGCTTTCATTTGATAGCCTATTTGACATGCTCCTGTGAACTTCACATGTTTTGTGCTCATGTGTCCTTTCACACTGAACAAAAATATAAACGCAACATGTAACAATTTCCAACATTTTACTGAGTTTCAGTTCGTATAAGGAAATCAGTCAATTGAAATAAATTAAATTAGGCCCTAATCTATGGATTTCACATGACAGGGAATACAGATATGTATTCATTGGTCACAGATATCGTTAAAAAAATTATGGGCGTTGATCAGAAAAGCAGTCAGTATCTGGTGTGACCACCTTTGCCTCATGCAGCTCGACACATCTCCTTCGCATCGAGTTTATCAGGCTGTTGATTGTGGCCTGTGGAATGTTGTCTCATGCCTATTCAATGGCTGTGCGAAGTTTCTGGATATTGGTTTGAACTGAAATGCGCTGTTGTACACGTCGATCCAGAGCATCCCAAACTTGCTCAATGGGTGACATATCTGGTGAGTATGCAGGCCATGGAAGAACGGGGACATTTTTAGTATCCATGAATTCTGTACAGATCCATTCTACACAGGCCGTACATTACCATGCTGAAACATGAGGTGATGGTGGTACGGACAATGGACCTCAGAATATCGTCACGGTATCACTGTGCATTCAAATTGCCATAGATGAAATGCAATTCTGTACGTTGTCCATAGCTTATGCCTGCCCATACCATAACCCCACCACCATGAGGCACTCTGTTCACAACGTTGACATCAGAAACCACTCACCCATACAACGCCATCTGTCTGCCATCTGCCCGGTACAGTTGAAACTGGGATTCATCTGTGAAGAGCACACTTCTCCAGCGTGCCAGTGGCCACTGAGGGTTAGCATTTGATAGCATCATGGTATCATGGTACACTCATTTCCAATGGAACTCTCCATTTGCCTTTGTGTTGCCAATGTGTGCAGAGGCAGTTGCAGTGCGTTCTGTGGCTGAGGTCCTTGATGATCTTCTTGGCCTTCCTGTGACACCATGTGCTGTAGATGTCCTGGAGGGCAGTCAGTGTGCCTTGGTGAAGCTTTAGGGTGTCTGCACCACCCCCTGGAGAGCCTTGCGGTTGCGGACAGTGCAGTTGCTGTGCAGCCCGACAGGATGCTTTCAATGGTGCATCTGTAGCAGTTTGTGAAGGTTTTACACCTTGATCACACCGATAGTGTCATTGAGCAAAATGACACGCAGCATCATCTGGATATAGGTGCAACAAAAGTTCAACATGCTATAATTTCTGTCAAGCTGTCTACGCACACAGTCTGATGCATACATTCGATAAATTCAACGCATGTACCACACCCGAGCCATGGCCTGTTCACCCCGCCACCATTTAGAAGGCAGAGAGAGTACAGGTGCATCAAAGCTGGGACCAAGAGAATGAAAAACAGCTTCTATCTCCACGCCACCAGACTGTTAAACAGTCACCACTAGCTGGCCTACTTCCAATACCCTGCCCTGAACTTTAGTCACTGTTACTAGACGGCTACCACCCGGTACTCTACCCTGCACCTAGAGACTGTTGCCCTGTGTACATAGTAATTGAACACGGGTCACTTTAATAATGTTTACATACTGTTTTACCCACTTCATATGTATATATTGTATTATAGTCCAGGCCTATCCTATATAACTACTGCCGTACACACCTTTTCAATTAATTTACTGCCGATAATGTCTATACACACCATCATATAGGTTACTATTATATTTATATTCTGGACTCTGACATTGCTTGGTCTAATTTTGGGATTTGCATGTGTTGTTTTGTATGGTCAGGTATTACTGCACTTGTTGGAACTAGAAACATAAGCATTTTGCTACACCTGCGATAACATATGCTAAATACTGTATGTGTACTCGACCAATAACATTGCATTTGATTTATTTCTATTTGATATCCACAACTCTGGAGGGTACACACCTTGTGTAAACATCTCCCAATAATCTCCCGTATTCACAATACTGGTGTACTAAATACAATACACTATAGCCTACCTCTATAGAGGTAATACAATGCACAATACACTATAGTCTACACAAAGCAGGTAATACAATACACTATAGCCCACACCTTTAGCCTACACAATACAGGTAATACAATACACTATAGCCTACACCTTTAGCCTACACAATAGAAGGTAATACAATGCATAATACACTATGGCCTACACCTTTAGCCTACACAATACAGGTAATACAATGCATTATAGTCTACACATTACAGGTAATACGATGCACAGTACACTATAGCCCACACAAAACAGGTAATACAATACACTATAGCCAATACAAAACAGGTAATACAATGCACAATACATGATAGCCTACACAAAACAGGTAACACAATAAACAATACACTATAGCCTACACAAGTACACAAGACAGGTAATACAATAGACATTACACTATAGCCTATACAATACAGGTAATACAATATTTCCATTAGTTCTATGCTTCAACTACGTCCCTAGGTCTTAGCATATTCAGCCATTTTGTTATGATTATTCAGTCATGTCATGAGAGTGGCTGATGGTTTGGTCCTGGCTCTGCATGATTTGGTCCAGGCTCTGAGAAGAGGAGGGAGAAGAAACAGCTGTGGCCCCTGCTGGGGGCTTCTCCTGCCATGTGCAGGGTTAACCCCATCTCTCATCAACCACACACACACTGCTCTGCTCTGGCTAGCAAACTTTGTTTTAATTTTATGGTCACATGCAGTGAAATGTGCTGTTTTACAGGGTCAGCCATATTAGTACAGCGCCACTGGAGCAAATGATGGTTAAGAGCCTTGCTCAAGGGCACATCAACAGATTTTCACCTTGTAGGCCAGGTATTAAAACCAGCAACATTTCAGTTACTGGCCCAACACTCTAATCTTAGGCTACATGACACTAGGGGAATAGAGATCACATGCACGATGCATCCCTCCAGGGGTGTATTCATTTGGCCAATTCTGGTGCAAAACGTTTTCCTTAAACTGATTTTTTTTAACGAAACGGGGAGGGACCAACCTGCATTTGTCCAAAAGAAACTCGTCTTGCTCTGTTTGCTTCCGTTTGGTTCATAAACGGTTTCTGTAATGAATACACCCCAGGAGCCACACATTTTCCTGGCTCTAACAATCAACCTTTATTTTTAGACGGTTACTTAGATGGTCAAATAAGGTGTACAAAATGTTAAGTGTATTTAAGTGACAACTATATATTTCAAGATAGGCGCTAAAAGGCAAATATGAATGAAAAAGCTGGTTGAAATAATGCAAAAATGTTTCAGCAGTTGGTGCTCTCAGCGGACAACATTGTAGCTTCATCCTTACTTCTTGTCATCGAATGTTTCAGTGCTGATTACGCAATATTCTCCTCCTGAAGTTGTATGTGATGAACTAGCCTCTACTGAGATATTAGAGAAACGAGACAGGAATCCCATTGCAATGAATGACGAGCATATAACGCTTCACCCAGCAGACTGTAGAATCGCTTTCTATCCCTTTTCAAAATCAGTCGAAAATAAAATATTTGTAATGTTGAACTTGTTGTTGACGAAATTCATGCTAATCTTGGGTTTTTGAGCTAACGTCCAATTGAGTATGGTTACATACATAAAATATTGTGATTATTGTAGATAGTCTGATTAATACAATAGTTCGATTAAAACGTTTAGATGCTTTGCAAGAACGATTTCCCTAATAATCCTGTTTACATGGTCACATCTGAAAGCAGGCTTCCTGATAGAATGCAGAAAATAAACGTTCTACTACAGCGACCATGTTATTTTTGGAAGTATATCTGATTTTGAGTTCGGACATATAAAGTTTGTATGTGAAAAGTACTTCAAAGACTCATACACGGGTTCCAAACTAACTCCACTCATGCTTGAGGCTCACCGAGCTGCAAATATATGATAGAACGCTCCAATAGGATCTCGCTAGCTCCTGCTTGGCTCTGCCAACTTCCTCTTTCTTCCGGTCACTATGATTAATTTGCTCCCATTGGAAACGACAGGCAGTGGTCTATCTTGGGTTAGTTCTAAAAAATCTTTGTTATAACAAGGCGACACTCAATTTGAACCCCTCCTCCATATTTACTGGATTGGTTGAACAGTGCAGAAAACAATCTCCTCGAAAGTTTTTTCTTCTCCTCATCGTCAGTACCTTGTGGATCTAGTTCCAGGCGTTTATTTTACGCCTGCTTCGTTTTAGGTTAGGGATGATCAAGCTACTGCTGCCAGCGATGACCACACTTTGAGCTCGGGTTCAGACACCACACGGCCATTTTCGAGTGAGCTTCATATAAACGGTCTCCGGTTGTATGCTTTTCCCCTGTTATTGCATTTTTGGGGGTCAACTTTAATCAAGAACAGAAGCGTATAGGAGCAAAGTAAGTGTTTGCGTGTAGGGGAGCACACAACACAGTTAACTAACTTTATATTACACAACGGGTGGGTCTAATCCTGGATGCAGATTGGTTAAAACCGCTTTCCAGCCTCTGTCTATTCCACAAATTACCACCGGGTCTTTACTTCAACATTATTGTGCAATACCTTTTTACTTTTTCTGCTAGACGTTTTCCAAGACCCATTTTCCATCTGTTTGACCAGAAATCAAAGCGTTTAATTATTTCACATTTTTAGGATGGAAAATGTACATATGCCTTCATTTCTAATATGTATGTATGTATGCGTGTGTGTGTGTCTCTTGGCTCCCAGTAATATATTTTTTGGCCAAGGTCTCGATTTTCAGAGTTTGGTGGATGTGTAACTTGGTTGGGTAATAGAAGATATGGGAATCGTTAGCCCCCGCCCCCTTTCCTGTCTGTCAGTCAATGGTGGTTTTGGTCAATGTCTCAGTCTCATGTAACCAGACAAGGATGTCTCTGAATATTGAGGAAGCACCCCTTACCTCTCTGATTCAGAGGGGTTGGGGTAAATGCGGAAGACACATTTCCGTTCTACAACTGACTAGGTATCACCCTTTCCCTTTCACAAGCTGTAAGTCTGACATAAGGGATTGTTCTATGGCTAAAAGGTTTGTTGACATCGAGTATTGAGGATGCATTAAAAAATGGCATACTATTCCCTACATCGTGCACTACTTTTGACCAGAGCCGTATGGAACCCTTGTCAAAAGTATTACACTACATAGTGAATATGTTGACACTTGGGATAAAGAATAGCACTTTTTCTTCCCAGATGTGGGTAGTCAATGCCACGCAGCACAAAGAGAATCGGTGAAATGGCTTTGGCCCGTGACGTTTGTTTTACATGCTGTACCTCACATCGAGACTTGTGTGATGGTTGTCATGGCACAAGGTTCAGGAGCAGGTTCCGGCTCTGGTTGGCTCTGTGGTATACGAGTCAGACATCTGTATTGCGTGCACGCGCACACTGTTGCTCCACCATTCCTGCAATAGAGTGTGTGGGTCCTGTTCATCTCCCTATTCGTTTTCCATAGCCTAGGACGACCCCCTAAAGCACAGGCGTCAAACTCATTCCGCGGAAGGCCGAGTGTCTGCGGGTTTTTTGCTTTTCCCTTGTACTTGATTTGAATTAGTCACTAATTAGTAAAGAACTCCCCACACCTGGTTGTCTAGGGTTTAATTGAAAGGGGAAAAAACAAAAACCTGCAGACACTAGGCCCCTCCATGGGATAAGTTTGACACCTTAAAGGGATGTGACTTTTGACTATATTTGACTGTCTGCAGGAGGCATAGCCCTGGTAGCTGTGTAGCCAGGCCAGAATCAGACCGATATGTGTCTCTGTGTGCAGGGGCCATGGCCTTCCTGGGGACAGCAGTGCGGAAGGTGGCTAGCTGCCGTCCGGCCCTCTCCCCGCTGTGCCGCTCTGCCACCACCTCCCGTCTCTACAGCTCCAGTTCAGAGCCCACCACGGAGAAGAGCGTCCCCTACGAGAACGTACTCAAGGTCTGTGTGATGGTTTTTGTGTCATCCTCTATGGTTATGTCCGAAAATGGTACCCTAATCCTTAGTCTATATCGGCCCTGGTCAAAAGTAGTGCATTTACACTGAGTGGACCAAACATTAGGAATTCCTTCTTTTTTTTTACACTCAGAACAGCCTCAACTGATCATCCCTAAAGCCAACACTTCATTTGGCCGCCTTTCGTTCCAGTTCTCTGCTGCCTGTGGCTCGAACGAATTGCAAAAATCTCTGAAGTTGGAGACTTTTATCTCCCTCACCAACTTCAAACATCTGCTATCTGAGCAGCTAACCAATCGCTGCAGCTGTTTTTTTTATTTTATCTTTATTTTACTAGGCAAGTCAGTTAAGAACAAATTCTTATTTTCAATGACGGCCTAGGAACAGTGGGTTAACTGCCTGTTCAGAGGCAGAACGACAGATTTGTACCTTGTCAGCTTGGGGATTTGAACTTGCAACCTTTCGGTTACCAGTCCAACGCTCTAACCACTAGGCTACCCTGCCGCCCCAATACATAGTCTATCGGTAAATAGCCCACCCAATTTACCTACCTCATCCCCATACTGTTTATATTTATTTACTTTTCTGCTCTTTTGCACACCAGTATCTCCACCTGTACATGACCATCTGATCATTTATCACTCCAGTGTTAATCTGCAAAATTGTAATTATTCGCCTACCTCCTCATGCCTTTTGTACACAATGTATATAGACTCTCTTTTTTCTACTGTGTTATTGACATGTTAATTGTTTACTCCATGTGTAACTCTGTGTTGTCTGTTCACACTGCTATGCTTTATCTTGGCCAGATCGCAGTTGTAAATGACAACTTGTTCTCAACTAGCCTACATGGTTAAATAAAGGTTAAATAAAAATAAATTTTGTCGGTGCATGGACTCTACAAGGTGTCGAATGCGTTCCACAGGGATGCTGACCCATGTTGACTCCGATGCTTCCTACAGTTGTGTCAAGGCTGGAAGTTCTTTGGGTGGTGGACCATTCTTGATACACACGGTGAAAGAACGGTTAGCAGGAGCTCGTCTGAGCGGTTGGCTTCTGAGCCCTCACCTGCTATGTCCAGTACTTAGTGCGGATTCAGACCCTCTACTTCTTGGTGCACTACACAGCTGGCCCCAAGGTGTACACTTTCTAGCACAACACAGCTGATTTAAAATAATCAAAGCTTCATGATGAGTTGATTAGTTGAATCAGCTGTGTAGTGATATGGCAAAAACCAAAACCTGCACCCCTTTTGGGTCCCCAGGCCCAAGTTTGGGAAACACTGCTCTACGGGATATTTTTATTACCTTTCTTCCTCACCACCACAAATTAGCCACACACACACTTCCAGGTATTTACGATGGATCTTGTAATAACTTGGGATCTTACTTGTAGTGGTTATTTCGATGTTCGCACAACATTGACGTTAGTGTTACTGTCGACAAAAAAAATCCTCAGAAACCGTACTCTTTTCAGATGATGATAACACTCTGACCTGAGTGGGCGGTGCAGTGTCCAGATGCACATTTCCAAGCGCTCTGATTGGTTTGGAATGGCAGCACTATGATTTTTGAGTGACCACTAAGTTAGACTGAGCAGCCAAACTAATAGCATTGCAGTTCTTCACAAACCGGTGCACCTACTACCGTACCCCGTTCAAAGGCACTTAAATCTTTTGTCTTGCCCATTGAATGGCGCACACATACACAGTCCCTGTCTCGATAGTCTCAAGGCTTAAAAATCCTTCTGAAATTTGTGTCCTCTAGAGGTTGACAGATTAATTGGAATGGCAATTAATTAGGGTCGATTTCAAGTTTTCATAACAATCGGCATTATTGGACACCGATCATGACCGATTACATTGCACTCCACGAGGAGACTGCGTGGCAGGCTGACTACCTGTTATGCGAGTGCTAGCTAGCATTAAACGCATCTTAACATAATCACTAGTTAACTACACATGGTTGATGATATTACTAGTTTATCTAGCTTGTCTTGTGTTGCATATAATCGATGCGGTGCCTGTTAATTTATAATTGAATCATAGCCTACTTCGCCAAAGGGATGATTTAACAAGTGCTTTTGCGAGAAAAAAATCACTGTCGTTGCACCAATGTGTACCTAACCATAAGCATCAACGCCTTTCTTAAAATCAATACACAAGTATATATTATTAACGTGCATATTTTGTTAATATTGCCTGCTAACATGAATTTCTTTTAACTAGGGAAATTGTGTCACTTCTCTTGTGTTCTGTGCAACAGAGTCAGGGTATATGCAGCAGTTTGGGCCGCCTGGCTCGTTGCGAACTATGAAGACTATTTGTTCTTAACAAAGACAGCCAACTTCGCCAAACGAGGGATGATCAAACAGAAGCGCATTTGTGAAAAAAGCACAATCGTTGCATGAATGTACCTAACCATAAACCTCAATGCCTTTCTTAAAATCAATACACAGAAGTATATTTTTTTTAAACCTGCATATTTAGTTAAAATAAATCCGGGTTAGCAGGCAATATTAAACTAGGGAAATTGTCACATCTCTTGAGTTCATTGCACGCAGAGTCAGGGTATTTGCAACAGTTTGGGCAGCCTGGCTCGTTGCAAACTAATTTGCCATAATTTTACGTAATTATGACATAACATTGAAGGTTGTGCAATGTAACAGGAATATTTAGATGTATGGATACCACCTGTTAGATAAAATACGGAACGGTTCCGTATTTCAAATCAAATTTATTTATATAGCCCTTCATACATCAGCTGATATCTCAAAGTGCTGTACAGAAACCCAGCATAAAACCCCAAACAGCAAGCAATGCAGGTGTAGAAGCACGGTGGCTAGGAAAAACTCCCTAGAAAGGCCAAAACCTAGGAAGAAACCTAGAGAGGAACCAGGCTATGTGGGGTGGCCAGTCCTCTTCTGGCTGTGCCGGGTGGAGATTATAACAAAACATGGCCAAGATGTTCAAATGTCCATAAATGACCAGCATGGTCAAATAAAAATAAGGCAGAACAGTTGAAACTGGAGCAGCAGCACGGCCAGGTGGACTGGGGACAGCAAGGAGTCATCATGTCAGGTTGTCCTGAGGCATGGTCCTAGGGCTCAGGTCCTCTGAGAGAGAAAGAGAGAGAGAAAGAAAGAGAGAATTAGAGAGAGCACACTTAAATTCACACAGGACACCGAATAGGACAGGAGAAGTACTCCAGATATAACAAACTGACCCTAGCCCCCCGACACAAACTACTGCAGCATAAATACTGTATTTCACTGAAAGAATAAACGTTTTGTTTTTGAAATGATAGTTTCCGGATTTGACAATATTAATGACCTAAGGCTCGTATTTCTGTGTGATATTATGTTATAATTAAATCTATGATTTGATAGAGCAGTCTGACTGAGTTGTGGTAGGCAGCAGCAGGCTCGTAAACATTCATTCAAACAGCACTTTTGTGCATTTGCCAGGAGTTCTTCACTGTGCTTCAAGCATTGAGCTGTTAATTACTATCAACTCCCGAGATTAGGCTAGTGTAACCGATGTGAAATGGCTAGCTAGTTAGCGGGGTGCGCGCTAATAGCGTTTCAATCGGTGACGTCACTCGCCTTAAAGACCTTAAAGTAGTTGTTCCCCTTGCTCTGCAAGGGCCGCGGCTTTTGTGGAGCGATGGGTAACGCTGCTTCGAGGGTGGCTGTTGTCGATGTCTTCCTGGTTCGAGCCCAGGTAGGAGCAAGGAGAGGGATGGAAGCTATACTGTTACATTGGCAATACTAAAGTGCCTATAAGAACATCCAAAAGTCAAAGGTATATTAAATACAAATGGTATAAAGGGAAATAGTCCTATAATTCCTATAATAACTACAACCTAAAACGTCTTACCTTGGAATAATGAAGACTCATGTAAAAAGGAACCACCAGCTTTCTTATGTTCTGAGCAAGGAACTTAAACTTGAGCTTTTTTTACATGGCACATATTGCACTTTTACTTTCTTCTCCAACACTTTGTTTTTGCATTATTTAAACCAAATTGAACATGTTTCATTATATATTTTAGGCTAAATTGATTTTGATGTATTATACTAAGTTAAAATAAGTGTTCATTCAGTATTGTTGTAATTGTCATTATTACAAATATATTTTTAGGCCATCCAATAATCGGTATCGGCGTTGAAAAATCATAGTCGGTCGACGTCTAGTCTCCTCCTCATCTACACTGATTGAAGTGGATTTAACAAGAGACATCTATAAGGGATCATAGCATTAACTTGGATTTACCTTGTATTCACTTTGTCAGTCTGTCATGGAAAGAGCAGGTGTTCTTAAGGTTTTCTATACACGGTGTATAGCGTTTTATTTATGTACGTTGCAAGGCCGTCATTGTAAATAAGTATTTGTTCTTAATTGACTAGCCTGGTTAAATAAATACATAAGTTAAATGAGGACCACAATGGTAATGTCTCAAACGTATGTGTTTACAGCTTCTGCCCCAAGCATTAGAGTCCTGAACATCTAATCAAATGACTCCCAGACTATTTCCATTGCCCCCCTATGCTGATGCTACTCTGTTATTATCTATGCGTAGTCACTTTACCCCTACCTACATGTACATATTACCTCAACTAACCGGTGCCCATTGACTCTACCGGTACTCCCTGTATATAGCCTCGCTGTTATTTTACTGCTGCTCTTTAATTAGTTATTTATTTTTTACTTAACACTTATTTTTCAGTAAGCATTTCACTGTAAGGTCTACACAAGTGCCAAAATACAATCTGTTGCTTGTAAAACAAAAAATATATAAACATTTCATAAAGAAAAAATCTAAGAAATGTAGTTTTACTATGTGTGCCTTTTTTTTGTTTTTGTATTTAAACAAATCTCATGGTAGGTGGAGGAGGGTGGCAGTGGGCCTACCAAGCCCCTTCCCAAGTCAGCAGAGGCTGTGGTAATTGGAGGGGGAAGCCTGGGATGCCAGACAGTCTACCACCTAGCCAAGATGGGCATGACCAACGTGGTGCTGCTGGAGAGAGACCGACTGACCGCCGGAACCACCTGGCACACAGCAGGTAGGTCGTACTCACCTAACAGCCCAGAGGCCTATCCGGGCTGTGGCTTTTTCTACTATGGATTCATTCATGTGTTGGGTTGTTTTGTAAATGGATCCGTAATGTATATCAGTGTTTTTTTAAATCCTGGTCCTGGGGACCCAAAGGGTAATATGGAGGATGCATTCAAGGTAATGTCACATTAAATGCCGATAGAAAAATAAATGCATAATGATGACCACTAGGGTGTATCTTCACCATGCTTACAGATTTTTATTCCACTTTGGGTTACTTGACCTAAATCGCATACTCTATGAAAATGACCATAGAGCATGATTTATAGCCTCTGGGGGGTGGTGACAGGGCATTCTTATGACATTGCCAGCTGAAAATTTGAGCTCAATTTCCCGAAAAGACAAGTTCTGTAGCTTTCGTGTGATATGCCACCGATATTGACGCACTGCGGACCCGGGACTGGGTCCAAAACAACCACGCAGTTTAACAGGTTTTAAAGGAGAAAAATATAACCTCTGGGATTGTTAAAGGGGAGTCTAATTGGCCAGGAAACACATTTACCCCCCCCCCCCTCTCTCTTTGTCTTCGTCTCTCTTTCTCTGCCTTTTGGTCTCTTTCGCTCTCCTCCCTCACTAATTGTCCCTATCTCTTGTGGTGTCTCTGTCCCAGGTCTGCTGTGGCAGCTGAGGCCCAGTGATGTGGAGGTGGAGCTGCTAGCCCACACCAGACAGGTGATCAGCCATGACCTGGAGCAGGAGACCGGTCTAGAGACTGGCTGGATCCAGAACGGAGGCCTCTTCATCGCGTCCAACAAGCAAAGGCTGGACGAGTACAAACGCCTCATGTCGGTACGCTCAATACAGGACCAGACTACACTGGACTGGGGTCTTAGGTTAGACTGGTTGGGGTAGAGGTGTCCCTCTCTAACAAGCAGAGGCCGGACGAGTACAAACTCCTCACGTCGGTACGTATTGTAGACTGGGCCCTGCTGCTCCAGACTAGACTGGACTCAACTGAGTGAACTTGTATAACTTGTTGGTAGAGGCTGGGTACTGTACCTATGGGCCTTACTGGGCCAGACTAGACTGAGTCACCTACCTCTCCACAGAATTCAGTAAATAGGCCAAAGGTAACTTGTAGTGTGGGTGTGAGATGAAATGCCCAGTTTGATTTGATTAGGATCCCCTTTAGCCGACGCCAATGGCGACAGCTAGTCTTACTGGGGTTCGACATGTATAGTGAAAAAGACATTCGACAAAAGGCTTTACAATTTGCGTACATTTAAAAACATTGTGTGTGTGCGCATCTATCAGTTACACATGTCGGCGCATACAGACAACGAGTAGGTCACATGGGGGAGAGGTTGCTTTATTTGATTTTTGAAACCAGGTTGGCTGTTCATTTGTGCTCATGGCCCTGTAAAATACTGTAGGTGTCCTTGAATTTGTTCTGGACCTGGGGACTGTGAATAACCCTTGGTGGCATGTCTGGTGGGGTAAAGTGTGTGTCTGTAAATTGACTATGCGAACAGTTTAGAATTTCCAACACTTTTGTTAATGTTTCTTATAAAAACAAGCAATGATGCACCCAGTCAGTCTTTCCTCAACTCTTAGCCAAGAGAGACTGGCATGCATAGTATTAATATTAGCCCGCTGACTACAACGAAGAGCAAGACGTGCCGCTCTGTTCTGGGCCAGGTGCAGCTTAACTTAGGTCTTTCTTTGGAGCACTTGACCATTTTGATTATTGCACAATAGTCCAGAAATCAAATCCCACAACTCCCATATGGGGCAGGGAGAGACAAGTTAGCAAATAGAGGATTTATGAAACGTAATATTGCGGCGTCAACATTTCAGTCTTTGAACTAAGGAAATTCCATGGTAACAGAATTATGCTGAGACTTAGATTTTTCACTTTTAAAATGTATGCCAAACAAAAAAAATGATTGCAAAGTTAGTCCTACTCCAGTCTCCTTCATCACCTGATTTTACTGAAGGCATAGCTCAATAGGTGGTCCAGGTATTCTCATTACATAGCAGATTTTTCTTCAAGCAAGGTGAGGCCGACGACATCCCAAATGCCCTAATCCTTGAAGTTAGCAGTTGTGTATAAAAAAAAAAAACACGTTGTAGCAAGCTCAAGGGTGTGGGGTTTCCACGTCAAACAAGTTCAGCAACAAAACAGGCACCAGTAGCCCAAATAGAAGGCAAAGGGGACGTTTTGGGGATTTTGGTACACGGGGATAGAAGGGGGAATTCACCAATCACGTCACCGGTCTCTCTGTACAGAACACAAAGGGGGAGCGTAGTCCAACAGTCCAGGTCACAACGAGAAATCACACAGATTTTGCTCTCACTCTTCATAGCTCTCGTTTCTCTCACCTCCTCTGCCCCTTTGTCCCCAAACACTCCCTGGAATAATGAGTCTTGCCTCATTGGGGCAGGAGGTCCATATAAGATTTGGGAGTTGAGCCAGCAAGATCTCTCTCCTCAATTATAACCCCCCACCTCTCCCTGCCGGTTGCCACAGCGTCTTTGAAGACACCATACAACTCTATGCATAAGGAGGACTTAATAATTTCCACTGAACATTGTGCATAGAGTTGTATTGTTCGTTTAACTTTAATTATTGATTTTTGTTTGCCATACATTTTAAAATGAAATGTATGTTGCTGTTGGTTTTTTTAAATGATTATTTTCCCTCAACTCTACCACCCCTTCCCTAATTGAAGTAAACTAATGGACAACAATACTTAGGCTTCCACTTCCAGCTCATACAGACTACATACACTTCACGGACAGTATATATTACATTAGTTGTCTTTTTGTTTTGTTTTTAGTCCCAGCCTTCAGCTACCCTCAAACCCTCCCATCTATCTCTGAAGACCATCCAGTTTTAATTTCTAACTGCCATATATTTTCCCGCTGTGATTCTTCACAAAAGTTCTGAACCTTTCTATTCTCATAGTTTCTACAGATAAAAAAAAAAGTGGCTAAGAACATTATTGATCGATAGATTACCTAGCTGTGCTCTTGGCAGAGTAACTTTAGCATTTTCAGCCGTTCCTGAACCTGTAACCAAAAACAAGCTACAAATGGGGAGTACCAAAACAAGTGATCTACTTATTCTGTCTGGGCTGGAATGGTTGTATCCCCCATAAATATGTTATATTAGTTGCAAGAATTTTGTATGATAATTTATGAGCGGACCAAGTCATTTGGTGTCACTCTAAAGAGGAAAGGTGGAATAAACGAGTCAGGAGTAGGTTTTCTTGATTGAACACAGTTCTCTATTGAGGGATTTCTGTCAATACAAACACTCCAACACAATCAATGAGAATCTCCCAAGGAAAAACACACCTTTTTTAGATGAAACAGGAACACAAGACGATTATCTTTAAACTATAACAAAAACCACAGGTTTGTCACCGTCTTAATGGTTCTTCGTGGATAGCTCCCCTCTCTTGGTGGCCATCCTCCAGAGATAGTTTATCTTCTTCGCTGGTTCCCTCCTCCCTCTCTCCCTCTTGTAGGAGAAAGAGAATAAGTCATTATTACCGTCAGCTGTGCTTAATTGCCTCTGGTCACATTGACTCACATGCCTGGTTGGGCTACTATCCGTGAGCCCAGCCTGCCCTCTGGTGGTCCTTCCACATTATATTGAAATATTTGAAGTTTTCTAGCGTAATTTTGTGTATCCGTTCATAAACCATGTGCCATGGAATCGGTACATAGAAAATATCCTAACTATTTTGCAACCTGTATAGTGCAGCTGTCAATGTTTTGGTCCTTAAATGACACTGGTATACTTTTTAATATGGCAAAATTTTCTGTCGCCAATTTTGGCCGTTAATGCAGGGCCGACAGACAAGTTCCTTACCTTTTGCCCTTTCCACTTGCCTCCTCTATTTTTGCGGTAATACTTTGTTGTATTGGATAGAGCAGACATTTCCATATATTTTTGTTTAACCATATATTTGTGTTTAACCATAATATTTGTTCTAATAAAGTGGTATGTGTTTGCTCATATAATAAACAAATCAAGTTTATAGATTTATGCAGGGCCATAAGTAAATAGGTAAACTGGGCTAAAGAATGACTAAATTATGAATCGGTGTGGTTTTTCCACAAATAGACAGGTAGCTAAATTAGATAAGATTTTGCTAACTTTCTATTAAAATGTGTTGGAGTGACATCCATTTCTTTCTTTCGGGATATGACTACAGAGTATGTCCACTTCATCGTCGGACCATTTTATTGGTAAACTACACGGTAATGTAAAAGTTGTATATTTTTTTAAGATTTTGAGTTGAGTAATATGGTGCACTTGTCATTTGGTTTCAATCCAGAGAGGTTAGAAACATTATATAGATCCTCTGAGGCTATGCAGGGATCCAAATTGTGGATTTAAAAGAGAAACATGAATCATCAGCGTACAATGATGTACAATGTTTTTAAGCCCTGCATTTCTAGGCCCCTGATTTATTATTGTTGGATCTGATTTTAATAGCTAACATTTTGATGACCATAATGAATAAATATGCCGATAGTGGACAACCTTGTTTTACTCCTCGACAGTTTAATGCTTTCTGAGAAGTAGCCATTATTTACTGTTTTACTCCTGGGGTTACTATACATATCTTCAACCCATTGTATAAGAGATTCTCCAAAATTAAAATAGTCCAGGCATTTATATATGCATTTCAGTCATACTTTATCAAAAACCTTTTCATAGTCAGCTATGAATACCAGGCCTGTTTTCCCAGATTTTTCATACTGTTCTAGTGTTTCCAGTACTTGTCTAATATTATCTCCAATATGTTGTCTGATTTAGGATGAATAATATCTGACAATACCTTCTTTTAATTCTATGCATTTTGCTACATTTTTGGCATCACAACACGGAAGTGTAAGGGATCTCCTGTTTTTTTAAGTGGACTGGATCTTTATATTTACCATCTGGGTCCTGTTTCAGTAATGGTGAAATCAGACCTTCTTGCTGAGTATCTGATTGTCTAGCATTTTTAAGAGAGTGGTTAAAACATGTTAATAACAGACCTTTTGAGTGGAATTGCCCACAGTGAGAATAACCTGTATTTAATAAGAGGTTCCATGCAAAATGGAAGTGTAGTGCTGTCTCACAAGGATGATGTCATTTGTTTTTCTCTCCAGTTGGGGAAGGTGTACGGTATTGAGTCCCACGTCCTGTCCCCCGCTGAGACCAAAGACCTGTACCCACTGATGAACGTAGATGACCTCTATGGCACGCTGTACGTCCCCAAGGATGGCACCATGGACCCCGCTGGCACCTGCACCACCCTGTCCAGGGCAGCCACTGCCCGTGGTGCCACGGTAAAGATAACACTCACGCATGCATACACAGGCTCATGATCTTGTGATGAGTAAGCCTGGCCTGCGACTTCAGAATCAGTGCCACCCTCGGCCCGAGAGGGGAATCTCCTATTGGGCTAACGGTTAAGGCGCTTGTTTCTCCCATGGGAGACTCACTCACACAAATATGCCAAGTTACTTAGGCGTTACATGGCTTGAGTATTGACAGTTATTTTCTTAATTATTCTCTTCCCACTTGTGTCCTATTAAAGATGGAAACATTATCTTGACAGTTGCACCTTTTAATGGTCAGTAAAAGACATTGAGTGGGCTATAAATCTGCAGTTCCTTAAGGTAACAATGTTTCTTTCTAGATGGCTCAGGGGGCTTCTGTCCAGTTTATCTGTGTAGTGTAGGGAGGTCGGTGAAGCCTGAGCATCAACCTGTGCAGGGTCCAGCCTAATGTTCCATTTTCTCTTTTCTGCTATTAGTGATACTAATGAATATTAGACAGTAAAGCCTTTAGATGGCCAGCGATAGATACCAAACTATGGCACTTTATACTCCGTTTTCACTACTGTTGGCATTGCTCCTATAACACCCACTCTCAATGGCACAAAAAGCTCCTGAAGAATTCATCTCTATGCTATTATGCTTTTACCATATAACTATTATGTGAATGTATGTTATAACCAATGTTCCCTCTAAGCGGTGGCTGTAGCTCCCCAGAGACTGCCATGCAGAATGAAAAATCAGCCCACGCATAGAAGCACGAGCTTGAACACTCAACTTTCTAGAGTTTTCCACGTTTAGTTAACACTATCAACTTTTCCCTTTTACTGTGGGATTTGTGATCGACTCAAATGCAATATTTGCCACTTTCAATGCAACAGACCAAAACAAAACGAACTATGCAAGAGATTTTGTTGTAGGCAGAGCGTATCGGTGTATGATTCTATTGTATTGACAAGCTTTACACAAACCGGTGCGCCATAACCAATCAGAGCTGCAGTAGGCCTATAAGCAAATAGACCATTGCCATATATGGATTTGTGCCATTCACGTTAAACTAGACTGTTTTACAGCAGGAGCATCATGATTATTATGCATTTGTTTTCAGATCAAAGCGAGAGCAGCATGTAGCCACGTGTGCTCATTTGTTTACATTCTTTGCTAGTTAATGATTTAGTAGCCCAGTTATTGCTAATTTGTAGTCCGCAATGTGGGAGTGATTGCTTCCTACAAGACACAAAACGTGTAGATTTCTAGCCATCTCTGAAAAGCTAGTCTGGTAAATACAAAAAAAGGTATCTTAAAAGGGCAGTGTTTTATTTTGAGACAGGCTTGAATAAGCTAAGTAGCCAGTAGGCAGAGGGTAGCATAATTTGTCTGATTCTCTGTAATAATGGTATGGAAATAATAATGAATTGTGGTTTCTTGCATCAAACAACACAACAAAATGTTCAGTCACCTCTTTGTCTGATAAACTGGTTAATGTCTTCACGCGTGCCTGAAGATGCACAGATATTTCACAAGGTTCAAGTTTGCGCTCAGCAGACCTGAAATTGGCTCCGTGCGTAGAAATATTACAGGGAACATTGGTTATAGCATAATGGATCGTACCTGGCTCCACCAGGGAACTAAAAGGGGATTAGCCCCCTCAGTTCAAACTTTTGCCCCCTAAATTATATATTTTTTATCCCTATATAAAAATGGCAAAAAAAGTTCAAATGATTGAGTGACAGGTTGGCATAAAAAACAAAAATCTCTGCTTCGCTTTCAGCACAATGGACAGAGCGCGCCGTGGTTTGTGTAGGTGGGCTATGGAAAGCCACTGGGGTGGTTATGCATGATTCCTTTGGGTTTCCATAAAAGCAGGAAAAAATGCTTTTCATCTCATGTGGTAGGCTAAATGAGTAACGTGATACTCCTCCGCTTGTAATATTTGATTTAGATTTAAGGGCGGGTTCGAACTGTCCTTTCTGCTCCTCTGCTGTTCCTATGGGCAGTGCTCTGACCTATGATGGGATGTGTAAGGTTTTCAACTCAACATTGATTGACACTGAATTGATTATGACTGAGCTCTCTTCGGTGCCTGGAGAGAAGGTGTGCCGTGTCCCTTTCCCAATGCTTGGAGAGAAAATGACTACACCGCAAATGTCCCTGGGTGTGGAACTTGTCACTGCTGGGGGGGGGGGGGGCCAGTGTCCACTGTGCATCGTTCGGTTAGAGAATGCTCCCTTACCTGCTTCGACAAAGGCCCATATGGGGAGGTTTGGGCCCTAACATCGCCAAAAGGTTAGTGGACAGTGTTTAGGGCCTGGGCCAAGTGTTAATCTGCTATGGTGTTCCTTTATTTGCGCTACCGACATATGGACATACCATGTTGGTCAATATGTATAATGTACCCATTGCTCGGTTGGAATGTGCCGTTCTGCCCTGCTGATACATGTCTATTAGTTTGTATAGTGTGCCTTTAACGGTGCTGGTTAGAAATACTGAGCTGTAATGATTTCAGTTAAAGGGACAATGACCACTGCTACGTCCTGACAATGTTTTGAGGTTGCTGCTTATGAGTGAAGAACATGTCTCGAGCATCGTTAATAATGTCGAGACCAGAATAAGGGGAGGGGTATGTAGTGAAGATGCGCTATAGGCCCGTCTCTCTCTCCACTATTGGGCACCGACTCCTGCCAATTTGTTTCATTGTGTCAATTTTTTTAATCAATGCCCCGTGAAATATACACTGATCAAAAATATAAACTCAGTTGCAGCTCATATGGAAATCAGTCAATTGAAATAAATTCATTGGGCCTTAATCTATGGATTTCATATGACTGGGAATACAGATGTGTGTGTGTGTGTGTGTGTGGGGTTGTGGATCAGAACCAGTAAGTATCTGGTGTGACCACCATTTTCCTCCTCCGCATAGAGTTGATTGTGGCCTGTAGAATGTTGTTCCACTCGTCTTCAGTGGCTGTGCGAAGTTGCTGGATATTGGCGGGAGCTTGAAAAACGCTGTCGTACACAGCGATCCAGAGCATCCCAAACATGCTTAATGGGTGACAAGTCTGGTGAGTGGGGGTGATGAGGTTATGGCGGTGGATTACTTGCACGACGATGGGCCTCAGGGTCTCATCACGGTATCTCTGTGCATTCAATGCAGTTGTGTTCGCTGTCCGTAGCTTATGCCTGCCAATACCATAACCCCACCACCACGGGGCACTCTGTTCACAACGTTGACGTCGTCCAACCGCCAGCTCACATGACACCGTACACGCTGTCTGCCATCTGCTAGGTACAGTTGAAACCAGAATTCATCCCTGAAGAGCACACTTGCACACAGCGTGCCAGTGGCCATCGAAGGCGAGCCGCTACGACGCCGAACTGTAGTCGGGTCAAGACCCTGGTGAGGACAACAAGCATGCAGACAAGCTTCCCTGAGACATGTTCTGATTTGTTTATGCAGACATTCTTCAATTGTGCAAACCCACAGTTTCATCAGCTCTCCGGGTGGCTGGTCTTAGACCATCCCACAGGTGAAGAAGCCGGATGTGGAGGTCCTGGGCTGTTGTGGTTACAGATGGTCGGTGGTTGTGAGGCCGGTAAGATGTACTGCCAACTTCTCTAAAAAGCCTTTGGAGGCAGCCTATGGTAGTGAAATGAAAATGTAATTATCTGGCAACGGCTCTTGTGGACATTCCTGCAGTCAGTCATGCCAGTCAGTCATGCCAGTCAGTCATGCCAATTGCACGCTCCCTCAAAACTTGAGACATCTGTGGCGTTGTGTGACATAACTGCACATTTTAGAGTGGCCTTTTATTGTCCCCGGCACAAGGTGCACCTGTGTAATGATCATGCTGTTTAATCTGCTTTTTGACATGCCACACCTGTCAGGTGGATGGATTATCGTGGCAAAGGAGAAATGCTCACTAACAAATGTGAGAGAAATGTTTTTTTTGAGGACCACCACTTTACATGTTGCATTTAATATTTTTGTTCGGTGTGTATATATTTGTCATTATCACCGTCATCTTTGAAACACCAGCGCTGTGAAAATAAATCCAACACTCATTTGCACCTCTACCTGCCTGCCTCCTGATTAATCTTTTATCCTTACAACTGCTAGAAGGCCCCTATTTTATGCTGACACAGCGCAGCGGAGATGCATTAGGCTACAGATTCCACGCCAACCTGTCACTTCAAAAGCACTCAATGAACTTTGTTTATTGTGGTATGGTGTGATATAAGCAGAATTCAATTCCAATGCAGGAACCCCCCCCCCCCAGATTTGTGCCCCCTCACCGTTTTCAACTGCCCTCTTAGTCACTTTAACCTGACTCCGAGTCTGGTATGAATTATGCTCGTTTCTGGTCAAGTCACACAGTCAGAAAAAAGCTCCTGCCGATAACTATAGATACGTATGGGTATACAGTACATGAGGTTGTCTTTCACCTCATCTCTGATTGGCTCGCTCTCCTGTCAGGTGATAGAGAACTGTCCAGTGACGGGGATCCAGGTGAGCACAGATGACATGGGAGTGAAGAGAGTCAAGGCTGTGGAGACCTTCCACGGAACCATCCAGACCCCCGTGGTCGTAAACTGTGCAGGTTAGTCAGTCGTCTATCACAGTGATTCCCAACTATTTTTTTTTTATGGTTACTGTACCCCAAATTACATTTTGCTCTGTCTGGAGAACCCACAAAGTACCCCTCTTGTGCATTTTACCAGTAGGCCTATGTTCTGGCCTCCTATTTAAGCATCTGGACGCTATTCAAGATGACTGAACCATTACAAAAAGCCCTTAACAAGAAGTAAAGTTGATTTGGACGGCTCATTGATGAGTGGTTATTTAGCGTTGCAAGGTGATTTTGTAGGTCAGGGATTCTGCACAGTCGGACTGCAATGTGGAGCTTAAGCACACACGGTCTGTCTTTGCCCTGTCAGGAGTGTGGGCCGCTAAGCTGGGTGAGATGGCTGGAGTCAAGGTGCCACTCGTTGCCATGCACCATGCCTACGTCGTGACCGAGAGGATCGAGGGCATCCAGGTACGTCCATAGGCACTCATGTTGCACTCATGCCGCACACACACAGAAACACACACACACACAGCACCATGCAGAGATAGGGATCGAGGGCATCCAAGGAAAAGGAAGAGCCCGTCATTATTCATTTATTGATCCGAACTTGGGAAACTGATTTACCACCACAAACACATGCACTGCCAGAGGGTAAGTCCAGGTGACACGTGTTATTTGACGGGAACTTTGATCTGCAATATTATCCAGCTTGCTCATGCATGTCGTACTGCTGACTAGAGGGCCAGCTGGGGCTCCAGTCGGCTCTCTGTTGTCACTATCGGGCCAAGCTGCAAAGCTGGAGGTTCTACAATTTATCTTCTTAAAATGTTCAACCTAACCTTAACCCAACCACACTGCTAACCTTATGCCTAACCTTAACTAAAATAAATTTGTCTTAATTTTTCATACATTTGTTTTACGATATAGCCAATTTTGACTTTGCAGCTTGGCCATACAGTGTGAACCAGTCCTTTCCTCTCTCCCACCACCAGGTCTGCCCAGCAGGGGGCACTGTGACACTGCAGGCCCCTGTCTTACTACTTCCCTTCAGTGTAGAGCCAGTATTCTCAAACTGGGGTATGCGTACCCCCAGTACATTAGTGTCTAGTTTGAGAAACCGATGCATCACAATTCCTCAACTGGCAGCTTCATTAAATAGTACCTGCAAAACACAGGTCTCAACAGTGAAGAGGTGACTCCAGGATGCTGGCCTTCAAGGCAGAGTTTCAAAGAAAAAGCCATATCTCAGACTGGCCAATAAAAATAAAATATTAAGATGGGCAAAAGAACACACTGGATCAAGGAACTCTGCCTAGAAGGCCAGCATGCCGGAGTCGCTTTTTCACTGTTGACATTGAGACTGGTGTTTTGCAGGGACTATTTGTCACGAAACCGGCTCATAGTCAGTAACAAAAAGGGAGACAACGTAGAGATCAGTTAATAAATATTAAATACAATTAACAATGGTGTGTGTAATCAGTAGTGTGAGTGGTTGTGTGCATAAATGTGATAATGAGGGGTGTTGAAAGGTGCCAAAGAAACAGACAGAAAAATGAATGGGGAAGTGGCGCATTTATCCTGGGACACACCCGGGCCCAGCTGTGTCCCATGTCGCTGACGACCCTCCCAGCTCCGCCCGCCGACCTCCTAATAAGGAAAACAAGAGCAAAGAGAGAATACGGCAGACAGAGTGGGAGGTGGGAGGGTCCCCCCCCCCCCATAAAACCGGGGACCTACAAGGACCCCGGAACACCATACCAGTCTCACAAACAAATTGACCCCGCCTCTGCGTCCCAAATTGATGAGGGGCTACGTGTTCACACTTTCACTTGCCCTAGCCAACCTCGTCCTCCCCAGACCTCAGCAACCTTTGTGCACTGGAAGCAACCTTTAAGAGGAAATAAGAAAATGGGAACAGACAGGAGCGACAGAACAGAACAATACCAAACAATGGTCAGTCACGTAGGCATTCGGGAACAGGACAAAACCAAACAATGGTCACTCACATAGACATTCAGGAACAAGAGAACGCGTCAGCAACAAGCTCCAACAAAAATAACATCTCAGGGTCCTTCTCATTACATTTTGGCAACATCAACCTATAACTGATTTAAAAAATAAATACAAATATTTTTAGACATTTATCCCTCATTTCAATCTTGTAGTGTTAAACGATCTTCAACAGCTGTTCTTTAGTACATAATTCGAACAGTTCCTCTGATGGAAAGGTAATGAACTCATCTACATTAGACACCATAGTCAGAAGTAAATACTTTAAAAATTCATGCTCTTCCCCTCTGCTGAGCACACCAAACCGGACCACAACAAGAGAAATGACAATCACACTGGGCACCACAGAAGAGAGATGAGATCTATATGGGGGAGGCACACTGGCAGATTCCCCCAACCCACGGATGTGCCCCCGAGACAACTGCTCAGTCCAGACACAACACAAAAATAAACAAAATAACGATGCCCAACGTATTCCAAAGTGAAACATGTAGCGACGGGTAGCCTAACAGGGGAAAAGAAGAAAGGCTCTAGCTCCGGGTAGCAAGTGGCACTACCCTACCCAAATATCCCACTGAGGTACACAGCAGATTGTATTCACCTCAGACCGATGTCCCAACAGCGAGTAGAGCGAGAGTTTCCAGCCTGGGCAGGGGCCTGAATACTAACCAATGTTACTCTCTCCAACGCAGCACACAACCAACCATCCACCGCAGTGGCAAGTTTACCAAACAGGCAACCAACCAACACTGGGCCTACCAAACATTACAACTTTACAGCTGTAACAAAAGATACAAACAAAGCACTTACAGAGTCCTCAAACATTAACTCTACGTTTTCTCCCCAACACAATACAAGCCCCAACAACAGTAGTATTCGGCCCACTGGCATACGCTACCAGACAACACACTTGGCTCATGACGTCACCGGACCACCAAAATCACTGATGCGTATCTAATGCACTGTACCAAACCACTTTAGAATATGCCGTGAAGACCAACCAAAGCACATTCCAATAAGCATTAACCCATCAATATGCAACAAAATACTACACACCAAAATGTCTAGCAAACCAACATTATGATCCCGGGTGACTCGCTCCACAAAGCGAGAAACGCACCTTTTTCAGATCACAGACGAGCCCCCACTTGTCACGAACCGGCTAAAAGTCCGTAACAAAAAAGGGAGACTGTGAAGATAAGGAATAACAAAAATGTATTTATTAACAGAAGTAAACTAAATACAATTAACAGTGGTGTGTGTGTGTGGTCAGTAATCAGTAGTGTGAGTGTTTAAGTGCATAAATGTGATAATGAGGGGTGTTGAAAGGTGCCAAAGCAAACAAACAGCCACAAAAAAATTAGCAAACACAACGTGCCATTGGAACACAGGAGTGATGGTTGCTGATAATGGGCTTCTGCACACCTATGTAGATATTCTATGAAAAATCAGCCATTTCCAGCTACGATAGTCATTTACAACATTAATAATGTCTACACTGTATTTCTGATCAAGTTGATGTTATTTTAATGGACAAAAAATGTGCTTTTCTTTCTTTCTTTTTTCAAAAACAAGGACATTTAAGTGACCCCAAACTTTTGAACGGTAGTGTATATTGGGAGTAGTGTCTTTCCTCAGCCACAGTGTGTTATATTTGCAAAAGTACTATCTCACAACTCAATGTAACCTTCACTCTTGCACTTAAATGTAGAAACACAACGTGCCAATTTAAAAAACAAGCCACAGGAGTTTTTTGAACGAGAATAAAGACTTTTGAGAAGTAAGACATGTATAAAAGCAACAGATACCATTAATAAGAAGGATCTAGAAGCGTCTCATATGGTGAGCTACCGAGTGGCTAGGACAGGCAAACCCCATACCTTTGTGAAGGACTTAATTATTCCCTGCTGCTGCAGATGTGGCTGGGACAATGCTGGGGAAAAAAGTCCCAAAAAACTATACAGACAATGTCTTCATCAAACAACTGTTTCAACGCAACAGTGACATGGCAGGAGATCTGAAACAATTACTGATCTGCATACAAGCCAGTGAATTCTATGCGTTACAGCTGGATGAGTCAACAGACGTGGCGGGCCTGGCACAGCTCCTGTTATATGTCCGTTACATTTATGGGGGTGGGGGTCAATTAAGGAAGACGTCCTCTTCTACAAACCACTGGAAACCAGGACAACAGGAGAGGATATTTTTAAGTACTGGACAGCTTTGTGACATCAGATGGACATTGGTGGTGAAGATGTGATGGGGTCTGTACTGATGGCGCAAAAGCCATGACAGGGAGACAGTGGAGTGGCTCTTGCTGCCAAGGGAACACCTGACAGCTTGAAAGATGTTTTGGACACTACAGTGAAAAATGGTTAACTTTGTTAAAGCAAGGCCCCTGAACTCCCGTGTATTTTCTGTATTATGCAATTATATTATTTTACTACATACAAAAGTGTGCTGGTTATCAAGGGGCGAAGTATTGACACTTTTTTAAATTGAGAGACGAGCTTTCTTTTACTGACCATTTTCACTTGTCTGACCGCTTGCACGATGATGAGTTTCTCACTCGACTGGCCTATCTGGGTGATGTTTTTTCTCGCCTGAATGATCTGCATCTAGGGTTACAGGGACTCTCCGCAACTATATTCAATGTGCGGCACAACATTGAGGCTATGATTAAGAAGTTGGAGCTCTTCTGTCTGCATTAACAAGGACAACACGCAGGTCTTTCCATCGTATCTTTTTTGTATGCAAATGAACTGAAGCTTACGGACAATATCAAATTTGATATAGCGAAGAACCTGAGCAAGTTGGGTGAGCAATTATGCAAGTACTTTCTCGAAATGGATGACACAAACAACTGGATTTGTTATCCATTTCATGCCCCGCCTCGAGTTAACTTACCGATATCTGAACGAGAGCCTCATCGAAATTTCAACTAGCGGTTCTGTGAAAATATAATTAAATCAGAAGCATGAGAACTAAATAAAGGCACAGACTGTGTGTGAAATGATTTAAGACTGAGACTCTCTCCAATACAACCCAACATTGCAGAGTTATGTGCATCCTTTCAAGCACACCCTTCTCAATAACCTGCGGTGAGTTACTCACAATTTTCAATGAACAAATAAGGTTTTATATGTAAGATGGTTAAATAAATAGCTAAATTATTGATGAATATTATATTATTATTTGTGCCCTGGTCCTATAACAGCTCTTTGTCACTTCCTACGAGCCGGGTTGTGACAAACTCACACTCATTCTTATGTTTAATAAATGTATAGTGTGTGTGGCAGGCTTACAATCATCGCAAAAAACAACATTTGAAAGTGCGCTGAACCTGGTGCTGGAGGGGGTACACAGCTGGAGGTTGAATGTTTTGAAGGGGTATGGGACTATAAAAAGATTAGGAACCACTGATGTAGAGAACGGAGTCAAAGATGGTTTATGATGAAGATTCCTAGAAACTGCTTCTCCAATAGAAATCCCCGATCACGCTTGTAGGCGATGTCAAGGCCATGTTAGATAGCCAACCTCATGAGCAGAAACATGCTCAGTCATGCCCAACTGAGCATGTAAACTCAGCAAAAAAAAAGAAACGTCCTCTCACTGTCAACTGGGTTTATTTTCAGCAAACCTAACATGTATGAATATTCTTACAACTCAGGCAACTCCGGCATAAACGGGCATAAACAAGTTCCACATACATGTGACTAATAGAAATTCAATAATGTGTCCCTGAACAAAGGGGGGGGGTTAAAATCAAAAGTAACAGTCAGTATCTGGTGTGGCCACCAGCTGCATTAAGTACTGCAGTGCATCTCCTCCTTGTGGACTGCACCAGATTTGCCCGTTCTTGGTGTGAGATGTTACCCCACTCTTCCACCAAGGCACCTGCAAGTTCCCAGACATTTCTGGGGGGAATAGCCCTAGCCCTCACCCTCTGATCCAACAGGTCCTAGATGTGCTCAATGGGATTGAGATCCCCTTCCGCTGGCCATGGCAGAATACTAACATTCCTGTCTTGCAGGAAATCATTCACAGAACGAGCAGAATGGCGGGTGGCATTGTCATGTCAGGATGAGCCTGCAGGAAGGGGATGATGGAAGAGGATGTCTTCCCTGTAACGGTGTGCTGTGACACACCGCCCCACACCATGACGGACCCTCCACCTCCAAATCGATCCCGCTCCAGAGTACAGGCCTCGGTGTAACGCTCATTCCTTCTACAATAAACGGGAATCCGACCATCACCCCTGGTGAGACAACCGCGACTCATCGGTGAAGAGCACTTTTTGCCAGTCCTGTCTGGTTCAGCGACAATGGGTTTGTGCCCATGTGTTTGTTATGTCTGGTGAGGACCTGCCTTACAACAGGCCTACAAGCCCTCAGTCCAGCCTCTCTCAGCCTATTGCGGACAATCTGAGCACTGATGGAGGGATTGTGCGTTCCTGGTATAACTCGGGCAGTTGTTGTTGCCATCCTGTACCTGTACCGCAGGTGTGATGTTCGGATCTACCGATACTGTGCTGGTGTAGTTCCACGTGGTCAGCCGGTGCGAGGACAATCAGCTGTCCGTCCTGTCTCCCTGTAGTGTTGGCTTGGGCGTCACACAGCATGGACATTGTAATTTATTGCCCTGGCCACATCTGCAGTCCTCATGCCTCCTTGCAGCATGCCTAAGACACGTTCACGCAGATGAGCAGGGACCCTGGGCATCTTTCTTTTGGTGTTTTTCAGAGTCAGTAGAAAGGCCTCTTTAGTGTCCTAAGTTTTCATAACTGTGTCCTTAATTGCCTACCGTCTGTAAGCTGTTAGTCTCTTAACGACTGTTCCACAGGTGCATGTTCATTAATTGTTTATGGTTCATTGAACAAGCATGGGAAACCGTGTTTAATCCCTTTACAATGAAGATCTGTGAAGTTATTTTGATTTTTACGAATTGTCTTTGAAAGGCAGGGTCTTGAAAAGGGGCCGTTTCTTTTTTTTTGCTGAGTTTATGTGCTGTCAAATCAAAGGCACTCCTACATAAAGTTTTTTTTTTTATTAAATTGTTTACCTGTCAGTAAAAAAATATATGGAAAATAGAATCAAATCTGGATGGTGTTAACCGAGTGGCGCAGAGGTCTATGGTACTGCATCTCAGTGGTTGAGGCGTCTATACAGACACCCTGTTTCGAATCCAGGATGTGTCAGAACCACCCGTGATCAGGAGTCCAATAGGGCGGTGCACAATTGGCCCAGCGCCATCCGGGTTTGGCCGGTCATTGTAAATAGGAATTTGCTCTTAATTGACTAGTTAAATTTTTAAAAATCTAATGATTGAAGGGAGGAGTTGAGTGGAGCTGAAGAGTGGGATTAAAAACAACAAGATGACTATACTTTGTCTGTAAAATGTATATAGTATGTATGAGCTGGAAGTAGAAGCCTAAGTGTTATTGTTTACTAGTTTACTCCAATTAGGGGAAGGGTGGTAGGGTTAGGAGAAAAATGTGTGTGTATACAGTATCAGTCTAAAGTTTGGACACACCTACTCATTCAAGTGTTTTTCTTTATTTTACATTGTAGAATAATAGTGAAGACATTTAAGACTATGAAGTAACATATGGAATCATGTCGTAACAAAAAGTGTTAAGCAAATCAAAATATATTTGGTATTTTAGATTCTTCAAAGTAGCCACCCTTTGCCTTGATGGCAGCTTTGCACACTCTTGGCATTCTCTCAACCAGCTTCATGAGGTGGTCACCTGGAATGCATTTCAAGTAGCAGTTGTGTGACGTAAAAGTTCATTTGTGGCTCAAACGTATTAAGAAGGAAATGAAGCCCAATCAGTTGTGTTGTGACAAGGTAGGGGTGGTATACAGAAGATTTGTTAAAAGACCAAGTCCATATTATGAACCGCTCAAATAAGCAAAGAGAAATGACAGTCCATCATTACTTTAAAACATGGTCAGTCAATGCAGAAAATGTAAGGAACTTTGAACGTTTCTTCAAGTGCAGTCGCAAAAACCATCAAGCCCCTATGATGAAACTGGCTCTTATGAGGACTGCCACAGGAGAGGAAGACCCAGAGTTACCTTTGTTTGAGAGGATAAGTTCATTAGAGTTACCAGCCTCAGAAATTGCAGCCCAAATAAATGCTTCAGAGTTCAAGTAACAGACACATCTCAACATCAACTGTTCAGAGGAGACTGCATGAAGCAGGCCTTCATGGTCGAATTACTGCAAAGAAACCACTACTAAAGAATACCAAAAAGAAGACTTGCATGGGCCAAGAAACATGAGCAATGGATATTAGACTGGTGGAAATGTGAGATTTCTGGTTCTAACCACTGTGTCTTTGAGACGCAGTGTAGGTGAACGGATTTTCTCTGCATGTGTGGTTCCCACCGTGAAGCATGTAGTAGGAGGTGTGGGGGTGCTTTTGTGGTGACACTGTCTGTTATTTATATAGAATTCAAGGCACACTTAACCAGCATGGGTATCACAGCATTCTGCAGCGATGCGCCATCCCATCTGGTTTGCGCTTAGTGGGACTATCATTTGTTTTTCAACAGGACAATGACCCAACACACCTCCAGGCTGTGTAAGGGCTATTTGACCAAGAAGGAGAGTGATGGAGTGCTGCATCAGATGACCTGGCCTCCACAATCACCCGACCTCAACCCAATTTGAGATGGTTTGGAATGAAGGAAAAGCAGCCAACAAGTGCTCAGCATATGTGGGAACACCTTCAAGACTGTTGGAAATGATTTCTCGTGAAGCTGGTTGAGAGAATGCCAAGAGTGTGCAAAGCTCTTCAAGGCGAAGGGTGGCTACTTTGAAGAATGTAAAATCTAAAATGGTATTTTGATTTAACACTTTTGGGGTTACTACATGATTTCATAGTTTTGATGTCATCACTATTATTCTACAATGTAAAATAAAGTAAAACCCTTGACTGAGCAGGTGTCCAAACTTTTGACTGGTATTCTATTTGACATTTTTATCATAATTCAGTAATAATTGGTGGTGAGGGTAGGCAACAACATCTCCACCCCGCTGATCCTCAACACTGGGGCCCCACAAGGGTGCGTTCTGAGCCCTCTCCTGTACTCCCTGTTCACCCACGACTGCGTGGCCACGCACGCCTCCAACTCAATCATCAAGTTTGCGGACGACACAACAGTGGTAGGCTTGATTACCAACAACGACGAGACGGCCTACAGGGAGGAGGTGAGGGCCCTCGGAGTGTGGTGTCAGGAAAATAACCTCACACTCAACGTCAACAAAACTAATGAGATGATTGTGGACTTCAGGAAACAGCAGAGGGAACACCCCCCTATCCACATCGATGGAACAGTAGTGGAGAGGGTAGTAAGTTTTAAGTTCCTCGGCATACACATCACAGACAAACTGAATTGGTCCACTCACACAGACAGCATCGTGAAGAAGGCGCAGCAGCGCGTCTTCAACCTCAGGAGGCTGAAGAAATTTGGCTTGTCACCAAAAGCACTCACAAACTTCTACAGATGCACAATCGAGAGCATCCTGGCGGGTTGTATCACCGCCTGGTACGGCAACTGCTCCGCCCACAACCGTAAGGCTCTCCAGAGGGTAGTGAGGTCTGCACAACGCATCACCGGGGGCAAAATACCTGCCCTCCAGGACACCTACACCACCCGGTGTTACAGGAAGGCCATAAAGATCATCAAGGACAACAACCACCCGAGCCACTGCCTGTTCACCCCGCTATCATCCAGAAGGTGAGGTCAGTACAGGTGCATCAAAGCTGGGGCCGAGAGACTGAAAAACAGCTTCTATCTCAAGGCCATCAGACTGTTAAACAGCAACCACTAACATTGAGTGGCTGCTGCCAACACACTGACTCAACTCCAGACACTTTAATAATGGGAATTGATGGGAAATTATGTAAAATATATCACTAGCCACTTTAAACAATGCTACCTAATATGTTTATTTACCCTACATTATTCATCTCAGATGTATACGTATATACTGTACTCTATATCATCTACTGCATCCTTATGTAATACATGTATCACTAGCCACTTTAACTATGCCACTTTGTTTACTCATCTCATATGTATATACTGTACTCGATACCATCTACTGTATCTTGCCTATGCTGCTCTGTACCATCACTCATTCATATATCCTTATGTACATATTCTTTATCCCCTTACACTGTGTATAAGACAGTAGTTTTGGAATTGTTAGTTAGATTACTTGTTGGTTATTACTGCATTGTCGGAACTAGAAGCACAAGCATTTCGCTACACTCACATTAACATCTGTTAACCATGTGTATGTGACAAATAAAATTTGATTTGATTTAATTAATTGGAGTTGGCCCGATTTTATTAAATTCTGGCCTTACCCACACCTCCTTTAAGACTCCATATTGTTTAATCCGTAGGTGCTACAAAAATTGGTGTCATATGAAGCTTTACTGCGTACTCTATAATATGAGTAGTATTTTGATTTCAAAAATATAAACATGAATATTGAAAATATATATATTTTTTTACATTTGGGCAAAAAAAAAATCTATATTTTTGAACATAATATATACTCTACTGACAGAATGGGATCTCTGCTAGTTTTGTTTTTATAGACAATTTAACCAATCACAGCCCTCCTTTTACTTGTATCATTGCACATACTGCAAATCACCAGCAAATTGGGACCATTTTTGAATACATTTTCACCATCACTCTGTTGGTAATGCTTGTTTTCATGTTATTTGATCAATATGTTTTTTTAATTTGATGTGGATGTTTTGCATCTTTGCCTATAACTTTGCACCTTTTTGATGTAAATATTTTGAGGACTGGGTTTTGCACTTTATGTATTCCATTAGAATGACAGTCGTAGAGAAAGGGTCAGGGCAACAACTCTTACAATTCCAACTATTGAATCCTGCAAGATAATGTTCTTAATTATTCAAATACCTTTTTTGGCAAAGCGGAGATGCTGGAAATGTTTTTGCCCACACTACAGGTCTATATTGGTCCGATAATACTAGTAAAGGCCCAGTGCACTACAGGTCTATATTGGTCCGCTAATACTAGTAAAGGCCCAGTGCACTACTTTTGATTATTTAACCCTCACAATGGTGAAAAAAGTAGTCAATTGTCATACATGAGTAAAAGTAAAGATGCCTTAATAGAAAATGACTCAAGTGAAAGTTACCCAGTAAAATACTATTTGCGTAAAAGTCAAAGTAGTTGGTGTTAAATATACTTATGTATCAAAAGTAAATGGAATTGCTCAAATGTACTTAAGTATCGAAAGGAAAAAGTATAAATAACATAATTCCTTTTATATTAAGTAAACCAAGTGGCACAATTTGTCATTTTTTTATTTTTTATTGACGATAGCCAGGGGCACACCAACACTCAGACATAATTTACAAACAGAATTTGTGTTTAGTGAGTCCTCCAGATCAGAGGCAGTAGAGATGAGCAGGGATGTTCTCTTGTGTGAATTGGACCATTTTCCTGTCAAAATGTAACAAGTATTTTTGGGTGTCAGAGAAAATGTAAGGAGTAAAAAGAAGATTATTTTATTCACGAATGTAGTGAAGTAAAAGTTGCCAAAATATAAATGGTAATATACAGGAAAGATACCCCCCCAAAAAATAGTACTTTATAGTAATTTTTACTTAATAAGTACTTTACACCACTGCACGGCTATGGGCCTGGGTAAGGCCAATATGTCATAAATATGCCAATTTACTATAAAATATTAATCATTCTGGTTGTGTCGGTTCAGTCTCCGTCTTGTTTATTTTATTTTGATCATAGTTGTAATTTCTTTTATGGCTAAACATTTTTGTAAAGTGCATTTGAATGGTTGACTTGGCTACTGGCAGACTTGGCTACAGCAATTGGCCAACTTTTGGGCAGTTTTGTAGCGTGTTTCAACTGTGTTATGTTTCGCTCCGGTATCCATGGAGACCAAACTGCCACTAGTCAATCAGCCAGTGATTGTGAACCTTCTGCCTACTAGTAGGTCAGTAGTGACCTCCCGTTTTGATTCATATCCTCGGATTTCTGATGACTGTTCTCTATTGTATAGACTGATTGGGTTCTGCATGGGGAGAGCGAGGCTAGCTAGCTACTTCTATCGTCGATGAGGGACAATGGTGACCATTTCCAGACCATAATCAGTACCGGGGAAGAGTGGCGGCTGATGCTCACATGGATGGGCATGCCGCTGCTCCTCTCTACGGCGGGGCATGTCTTTTGATGAACTATTATTGGGCAAGTCTGAGACATAACTATAAGACTGCCCAGAACGCTGTTTTGGAGCCTGATGATCGCTGATCTACTGTTTTGTTAAGCCTTAGATGTGAAACCCAAGTATGCTATGCAAGTAGGCTATGTCTGCTGTGTTTTATAGTCCTGTTTGTTGTTCTAAGATGATCATTGTGCCTGTGATCTGTTAGGAGTATACTGTTTTGAAGATCTAAAGAATGTCTCTCTTCCTTCCACCCTTCTAGAACATGCCCAATGTGAGGGACCATGATGCATCAGTCTACCTTCGTCTCCAAGGTGACGCCCTCTCCGTGGGGGGTTACGAACAGAACCCGGTCTTCTGGGACAAGGTATCGTGTGTGTGTGTGTTTTCATTGTGTTGACATACTGTGAGCGGGATGTCATTGGTGTTTGTGACACAGGAGGTTGGTGGCACCTTCATTGGGGGGAACGGGGATGGGTTTGTAAGGATGACTGGAGCAGAATGGGTGGAATGGTATCAAACACATGGTTTCCATGGTTTCCAGGTGTTTGATGCCATTCCATTTGCTCCGTTACAGCCATTTATTATGCGCCGTCCTCCCCTCAGCAGCCTCCTGTAGTTTGTGTGTATTGGGTTGTGCACTATACGGGTGCTTGTGTACAGTATTTGACCTCTACCTGTGAGAATCTTTATGTTTGTGTGGTTGTCCATGTGTGTTTGCTTATATTGCGCGCCCGCGTCGTGAGGTGCAGTGAAGCTCGCAGAGAGGCATGCTGCTTGTTGATGTCTCACTTTCACAGGCCAGTTAATTGCCATGCTCTGTTCCTCTGGCGTGTCAGTGGATTGTTGTATCCGCTCCCTACTCACACAGCCTGAGGAGAAGCTCCAGCAGGATGTGCACAGATAAGCACACACACACACACACACACACACACACACACTCATTACTTCACCAGCCACTGAGTGTCTGTGGCTCCCTTTCCCCTTTATCGCACTCTTATTCGCTCGCTCACTTTTAGCTAGGGGGTATGCAGCCTTATGAGGTTACAGCAGGACACAGATTGAGATCTGAGTGTTTTGTGTTGGTCTAGCTGGAGCGTGTCGTGTTCTGTCGGTGCACACTGGCTCTGACCGGCTCAATGTCAATATGCCCTCCTCACTCCTCTCTGTGGCGCGTGCTCAGTTGGTGTGGTTCCTGTTCAGTCTGCAGGTACCGTACCTAATGTGCTTTTAGTCACACACACCAGCCAGAATCGCCTCTGACCCCCAACTCTGGAGCCAGAGACCACGTCACACAAGTCTGTTTAACAGTCACATCTAGCCAAACAATTCGACAGCGCTAAATTACCTTACACCTCAACCCGGATAAAGGAAAGTTTTTGTCCTTTCCGCTCTGTCAGCACGAGCCTTCAAGAGTTCGAAACGAAGTGAGAAAAGGAAAATGCATTTAGTACAGAGAGGGAGAAGCTGGGTCTGTGGATCGATATGTTAGAGAAGTTTAGGAGAAGTTGAAAGTTTAATCTGGTGTTGGGAGCTCCCTCGGGGCCAGGCCTCGACTGATAATGAGGGGCTGTTGTGATGGAAAATCACTGTGTGTGCGTACGTGCATTCTTGCGGGAAAAGGTCACAGTTACTTGGCTGGCCCTGCAGCCTCCCAACTTTTTTTCTTTTCTTTCTTTAAATCTTGATCCCCGTCTTCTCTTTACAGCATCATTTCATCCACTGTGGCATATGCATGTGGATGTGTTCAGCATTTCCCTGCTGAGTGCTCTGCATCATCTCTCTCGCTCTCTCTCTGTCTGTTTATGTGACATTTGAAAGATGGGTTGAACGGTCTGTGTGTGTGTGTGTGTGTGTGTGTGTGTGTGCTTCCATAACTGTTCACCGATGTGTACTAAATGTTTGCGAAAGCCGTGTCTTGTTGAAGATGGCACAAGTGCAGCGCAGCATTGTTGTGTCCTTGGTTGAGTTAACACTGGTGGGGGTTGTTGTGTCCTTGGTTGGGTTGATGTGTCCTTGTTAACAACCTCCTCCCAGCTGCCCACTGCACTGATGCTAGGAAACACTTTCACCACTGATAAATCTATGATAATAAGCATTTTTCTACAGCTGGCCATGCTTTCCACCTGGCTACCCCTACCCCGGCCAACAGCTCTGCACCCCCTGCCGCAACTTGCCCAAGCCCCCCTCCCTGCTTCTCCTTCACCCAAATACAGACAGCTGATGTTCTGAAAGAGCTGCAAAATCTGTATCTCTACAAATCAGCTGGGCAAGACAATCTGGACCCTCTCTTTCTAAAATGATCCGCCGAAATTGTTGCAACCCCTATTACTGTTCAACACACTTTTGTATCGTCTGAGATCCCCAAAGATTGGGAAGCTGCCGCGGTCATCCCCCTCTTCAAAGGAGGAGACACTCTAGACCCAAACTGTTATAGACCTATATCCATCCTGCCCTGCCTTTCTACAATATTCGAAAGCCAAGTTAACGAACAGATCACCGACCATTTTGAATCCCACCATACCTTCTCCACTATGCAATCTGGTTTTCGAGCTGGTCATGGGTGCACTTCAGCCACGCTCAAGGTCCTAAACGATATCATAACCGCCATCGATAAAAGACATTACTGTGCAGCCGTCTTCATCGACTTGGCCAAGGCTTTCAACTCTATCAATCACTGCATTCTTATCGGCAGACTCAATAGCCTTGGTTTCTCAAATGACTGCCTCGCTTGGTTCACCAACTACTTCTCACATAGGCCTGTTGTCCGGACCTCTGGCAGTCTTTATGGGGGTGTCACAGGGTTCAATTCTCGGGCTGACTCTCTTCTCTGTATATGTCAATGATGTCGCTTTTGCTGCTGGTAATTCTCTGATCCACCTCTACGCAGGCGACACCATTCTGTATACATCTGGCCCTTCTTTGGACACTGTGTTAACAAACCTCCAAACGAGCTTCAATGCCATACAACACTTATTCCGTGGCCTCCAACTGCTTTTAAATGCAAGTAAAACTAAATGCATGCTCTTCAAACGATTGCTGCCCGCACCTGCCCACCCGCCCATTATCACTACTTTAAAATATGTGGACTACAAATACCTAGGTGTCTGGTTAGACTGTAAACTCTCCTTCCAGATTCACATTAAGCATCTCCAATCCAAACTAAATCTAGAAATCGGCTTCCTATTTTGTAACCAAGCCTGCTTTACTCATGCTGCCAAACACCCTCGTAAACTGACTATCCTTACCGATCCTTGACTTTGGCGATGTCATTTACAAAATAGCCTCAGACTGCATCCAATTTGCTGAGCAGAGTTTATCACAGCGCCATCTGTTTTGTCACCAAAGCCCCATATACTACCCACCACTGCGATCTGTATGCTCTCGTTGGCTGGCCCTCGCTACATATTCATCGCCAAACCCACTGGCTCCAGATCATCTACAAGTCTTTGCTAGATAAAGCCCCGCCTTATCTCAGCTCACTGGTCACCATAGCAACACCCACCTGTAGCACGCGCAGGTATATTTCACTGGGCATCCCCAAAGCCAACACCTTATTGGCCGCCTTTCCTTCCAGTTCTCTGCTGCCAATGACTGCAAAGAAATGCAAAAATCACTGAAGCTGGAAACTTATATCACCCTCTAACTTTAAGCATCAGCTGTCAGTGCAGCTTACCAATCACTGTACCTGTACACAGCCAAACTGTAAATGGCACACCCAACTACCTCATCCCCATATTGTTATTTATATTTTTGCTCTTTTGCACCCCAGTATCTCTACTTGCACATCTATCACTCCAATGTTAATGCTAAATTGTAATTATTTCGCCTCTATGGCCTATTTATTGCCTTACCTCCCTAATCTTCTACATTTGCACACACTATATATAGATTTTTCTGTTGTGTTATTGACTGCACGTTTGTTTATGTGTAACTCTGTTGTTTTTGTCACACTACTTTGCTTTAACTTGGCCAGGTCACAGTTGTAAATGATAACTTGTTCTCAACTGGCCTACCTGGTTAAATAAAGGATAAATAAATAAATACTGGTGGGGTTGTTTTGTCCTTGGTTGGGCTGCCGCGTGTCCTTGGTTGGGCTGCCGCGTGTCCTTGGTTGGGCTGCCGCGTGTCCTTGGTTGGGCTGCCGCGTGTCCTTGGTTGGGCTGCCGCGTGTCCTTGGTTGGGCTGCCGCGTGTCCTTGGTTGGGCTGCCGCGTGTCCTTGGTTGCAGGTAGTGCTGAACAATTTAGTGCTTTTTGAAAGTCGGTTCGGTTTCTGAACAATAGTCACAGTTTTCAATTTGCATTCAAATTGTTTTTATAAATCCATTGTCTGTTGAATGCTTTAACAACACAGAATAAAACAATAAATAAAAGCCAGATGAGGGTGACGGTCCATTACGTCTAATCACTAATTAACCTCCGTGCTTCTAAGAGAAACGATGCATTGAGCTCACAGAAGAAGAAAAAAATAACTAAATGGAATTCAAATCATTTGAACCGATGTCAGTCAATTCGTTGTTTAAAACTAAAAAACTAAAAATAACCTAAATGTTGGCTAGTCTCTCAGCACTAGCTGCAGATGTTAGGTGCTGCCCAGACTCCCTCACGACGCCAGGACAGCGGAGTCAATCACCACCTTCCGGAGACACCTGAAACCCCACCTCTTCAAGGAATACCTAGGATAGGATAAGTAATCCTTCTCACCCCCCTTAAATGATTTAGATGCACTATTGTAAAGTGGCTGTTCCACTGGATGTCAGAAGGTGAATTCACCAATTTGTAAGTCGCTCTGGATAAGAGCGTCTGCTAAATGACTTAAATGTTAAATGTAAAAGTAGGTGCTTATTTTTAAATAAGTAAATAACCCACGGACACTAGAGAAGCTTTAACCTCTAGTGACACCCCATCCCGTGAACGGGACCGTTGTCATCTGACACTAATTAGCATAACGCAACGGACATAAATCTTCCTAGAAAATATTCCTAATCATGAAAATCACAAGTGAAATATATTGGAACACAGCTTAGCCTTTTGTTACTCACCCTATCATCTCAGATTTTCAAAATATGCTTTACAGCCAAAGCAAGACAAGCATTTGTGTAAGTTTATCGATAGCCTAGCATAGCATTATGCCTTGCTAGCAGCAGGCAACCTTGTCACAAATCAGAAAAGCAATCAAATTAAATCGTTTACCTTTGATGAACTTCGGATGTTTTCACTCACGAGACTCCCAGGTAGATAGCCAAAGATTATTTTTTTTGTTCTTCACGTTTGGCTGAGAAATCGACCGGAAATTGCAGTCACGACAACGCCGAAAAATATTCCAAATTACCTCCATAATATCGACAGAAACATGGCAAACGTTGTTTATAATGAATCCTCAAGGTGTTTTTCAAATTTCTATTCGATAATAGATCAACTGGAACAATTGGTTTCTCAGAAGCGATTGGAATAATGGCTACCTCTGTATTTTATGCGAGAATTTCTCTGGGAGCAATCAGGTGACCACTTGCGCAATGAATCCGCCTACGGGTATTCTTCAACATAAATGCGTAAAACTACGTCACAATGCTGTAGACACCTTGGGGAATACGTAGAAAGCGTAATCTGGTTGATAGGGCATTCACAGCTCAACAGGGACGCATTGGAACGCAGGGCTTTCAAAAGATGAGTCGCTTCCGGATTGGATTTTTCTCAGGCTTTCGCCTGTAACATCAGTTCTGTTGTACTCTCAGACAATATTTTTACAGTTTTGGAAACTTTAGAGTGTTTTCTATCATAAGCTGTCAATTATATGCCTATTCTGGCATCTTGTCCTGACAACATATGCCGTTTAATTTGGGAACGTTATTTTTCCAAAAATGAAAATACTGCCCCCTAGTACCAACAGGTTAAACCAAATGTATATATATATATATATCCCACTTAAGATGCTCCTCCTTCTCTCCAATCCTTACATCTTATGCTTCTGCAGGAAGAGGGTAGTAAAAACCTTTATTGCTCCCTTCAGGGGATCTGACCTCACCCCCTGACCTCACCTCCTGACCTCAATCCCTCTTCCTTCTAGTCCACAGATGTCCATCTGCCTCCCCTTTAGCAATCCTCTGAGCTCCTTTCGGCCACCCGGCACATTTTCACAGCCACTCTTGTCTTTCTACAGATCTCACTCCTTAATATGCTATGTGTCTGATCTGTCATGTCTTTTCATATCTCAATGTTCAAAATGTCGAATACAACACGGGTGTCTGATAAGTTTGGTTCGAGTGAACACTGTTTTGGTTGTTCTTGTGTTGCAGGTGTCTATGTTTGGTCGAGTGAACACTGTTTTGGTTGTTGTCCTTGTGTTGCAGGTGTCTGATAAATCAAATCAAATTTATTTATATAGCCCTTCGTACATCAGCTGATATCTCAAAGTGCTGTACAGAAACCCAGCCTAAACTAATGCAGGTGTAGAAGCACAGTGGCTAGGAAAAACTCCCTAGAAAGGCCAAAACCTAGGAAGAAACCGAGAGAGGAACCAGGCTATATGGGGTGGCCAGTCCACCCGGCACAGCCAGAAGAGGAGATTATAACAAAACATGGCCAAGATGTTCAAATGTTCATAAATGACCAGCATGGTCAAGTAATAATAAGGCAGAACAGTTGAAACTGGAGCAGCAGCACGGCCAGGTGGACTGGGGACAGCAAGGAGTCATCATGTCAGGTAGTCCTGAGGCATGGTCCTAGGGCTCAGGTCCTCTGAGAGAGTGAGAGAGAGAGAGAGAGAGAGAGAGTGAGATAGTGAGACCAGGAGAAGTACTCCACCAAAGTTTGGTTGAGTGAACATGAATAAGTTTGGTTGAATAAACACTGTTTTGGTTGTTGTCCTTGTGTTGCAGGTGTCTGATAAGTTTGCTTTCAGCCTGTTTGACCTGGACTGGGATGTGTTCATGCAGCACATAGAGGGCGCTATCAACAGAGTCCCTGCTCTGGAGCAGACTGGCATCAAATCCACTGTCTGTGGACCAGGTATGGACATGCAATACACACACCCACTATGGTTCCCACTCCCGTAATAACTCCCTCAGTCAGTGGTTTCCAGTGCCTTCAGAAAGTATTCACAACCCTTGACTTTTACCACATTTTTGTTGTGTTACAGCCTGCATTTTAAAATGGGTTAAATTGAGATTTTGGCACTGACTACTCACACAACCACACAATGTCAAAGTGGAGTGATGTTTTTAGGAATTTTTCCACATGAATAACACATGAAATGCTGAAATGCCTTGAGTCAATAAGTATTCAACCCCTTTTGTAATGGCAAGCCTAGGTAAGTTCAGGAGTTGAAATCTGCTTAACAAGTCACATAATCAGTTTCGTAGACTCACTCTGTGTGCAATAATGGTGTTTAATAAGATGATTTTGGAATGACTACCTCATCTCTGTGCCCTAGACATATTGTACAGTTATCTGTAAGGTCCCTTAGTCGAGCAGAGAATTTAAAACACAGATTCAACCACAAATACCAGGGAGTTTTCCAATGCCTCACAAAGAAGGGCATCTATTGGTAGATGATGATGATGATGAAGCAGACATTGAATATCCATTTGAGCATGGTGTTGTGTATTTGGCATCATTAAAGTGAAGACCGTTATTTTATCAAATCAATTCTCTGTAATTATTATTATGTGATTAAACTAATCATGTAATTGTAATTAACTAGGAAGTCGGGGCACCAAGGGAAATCTTCAGATTACGAAGTTATAATTGTCCTGATACAACTCTTCAGATATTTGACTATCTAAGCAATTAGTCTTCTAATTAATGAATTATTCTTTACCTCATGTTAGTCTCATTCCAAACGTCGTAAATTGTTGGTTATCTGCACGAACCCAGCCTTCACTATGAATCATCCATACATCAATTGTCTTAATCATTTATTTACTAACAAGGAAATGATAGGGGAGGTTCCCTAGTGGGCTAAGCCGATATGACGGCTTGGTGGACAAAGGGAAGTGGGTGTGGACTGAGAATGGCGGGAAGGACAAAATGAGTCACCACACAGTTGATAATTATATTAATTGAAATGCTAATCCTTTGCACTCACTCATTCGGGATTAATTGCAATATATATATATTCGCCTAGTGTGTCATCGTGATCTCTGTTGGGATGGTCCGTCCTGTTGGAGAGTCAGTTCATCATCGTCTCTCTCTCTCTCTCTCTCTCTCTGCTTCCCTGAAGTCTTTCGTTGTTAGAATGGATACTTCAGAGTACCATTCAGAAATGTTCTTATAGTGTAGATGTTGTCTGTCTTTGCATCCCAGGTTGACATAATTTCTAGCTGCAGACTAATAATTAGTATCTAAGATTTGCTCTTATTCTGTCGGGATCGATCGTCTCAGAGTTGAACTGTTTCCCGCCCTGTAGCCAATGCGCCACGTGGTATGGTTAGGAATTCCACAACCATTCCAACCTTAGCTTTTACTGAGGTTTTTGTGTTCTGAACTCAACCTGCGCCCCCTCTGTGTCCATCGAGGTACACGTGGTCTTAACCTCTTGAAACTGGGGGCAGTATTTCATTTTTGGATGAAAAACGTTCCCGTTTTAAACAAGATATTTTGTCACAAAAAGATGCTCGACTATGCATAAAATTGAAAACACTCTGAAGTTTCCAGAACTGCAAAGATATTGTCTGTGAGTGCCCCAGAACAGGAGCTACAGGCAAAACCAAGATGAAACTGCAACCAGGAAATGAGCAGGATTTTTGAGGCTCTGTTTTTCATTGTCTCCTTATATGGCTGTGAATGCGACAGGAATGAGCCTGCCCTATCTATCGTTTCCCCAAGGTGTCTGCAGCATTGTGACGTATTTGTAGGCATATCATTGGAAGATTGACCATAAGAGACTACATTTGCCAGGTGTCCGCCCGGTGTCCTCCGTCGAAATTGGTGCGTCATTTTCAGCTGCTGGTATTTTTCCATGGGATTCTGAGACGAAAGCAGGCTTCCACGAACGGCATATCAATGAAGAGATATGTGAAAAAACACCTTGAGGACTGATTCTAAACAACGTTTGCCATGTTTCGGTCGATATTATGGAGTTAATTTGGAAAAAGTTTGACATTTTGGTGACTGAATTTTCGGTTCGTTTCGGTAGCCAAATGTGATATACAAAACGGAGCGATTTCTCCTACACAAAGATTCTTTCAGGAAAAATTGAACATTTGCTATGTAACTGAGAGTCTCCTCATTGAAAACATCCGAAGTTCTTCAAAGGTAAATGATTTTATTTATTTGGTTATCTGGTTTTTGTGAAAATGTTGCGTGCTAAATGCTACGCAAAATGCTAAGCTAGCTTAGCATACTCTTACACAAATGCTTGATTTGCTATGGTTCAAAAGCATATTTTGAAAATCTGAGATGACAGTGTTGTTAAGAAAAGGCTAAGCTTGAGAGCAGGCATATTAGTTTAATTTCATTTGCGATTTTCAGAAATTGTTAACGTTGCGTTATGGTAATGAGCCTGAGGCTGTATTCACGATCCCGGATACGGGATGGGTAGTATCAAGAAGTTAAGAGGATTTCTTCAGGTGGGTTTTTTATTCATAACAGTAGAAAAGGATTGTTCCATGATGCCAGATCATTTAGGAGTTCGCCATGTGAAATCCTTTGTTCTCTCTGTCTCTTTCTGCATGGCCATGGGGAGAGAGTCTCCTCCAGGAATTTATGACCTGAGATAACAGGACCTGGGTGTAGGAGGGAGAGTCATGACAATGATGAAGTTAATAATTACACTTTGGTTGGTTTATCAATGCACCCAGTCACTACAAAGATACAGGTGTCCTTCCTAACTCAGTTGCCGGAGAGGAAGGAAACCGCTCAGGGATTTCACTGTAAAACAGACACTGGGAGACAAATTCACCTTTCAGCAGGACAATAACCTAAAACACAAAGCCAAATACAGTTAATTCTAAAAGTGTTCAGACCCCTTCACTTTTCCACATTTTGTTACGTTACAGCCTTTTTCTTGTGGATTTAAATAAATTATTTTCCTCGTCAATCTACACTCAGTACCCCATAATGACAAAGTGAAAACAGGTTTTTAGAAATGTTTTCATATAAAAAACAAACAAAAAGCAAGTACCTTATTTACATACGTATTCAGACCCTTTGCAATGAGACTCAAAATTGAGCTCAGATGCATGCTGTTTACTTTGATCATCCTTGAGATGTTTCTACAACTTGATTGGAGTCCACCTGTGGTAAATTCAATTGATTGTACATGATTTGGAAAGGCACACACCTGTCCATATAAGGTCCCACAGTTGACAGTGCATGTCAGAGCAAAAACCAAGCCATGAGGTTGATGGAATTGTCCGTAGAGCTCCGAGACAGGATTGTGTCGAGGCACAGATCTGGGGAAAGGTACCAAAAAGTGTCTGCGGCATTGAAGGTCCTCAAGAACACAGTGGCCTCCATTCTTAAATGGAAGAGGTTTGGAACCACCAAGACTCTTCCTAGAGCTGGCTGCTTGGCCAAACTGCAATCGGGGGAGAAGGGCTTTGGTCAGGGAGGTTACCACACACAGCCAAGACAATGCAGGAGTGGCTTTGGGACAAGTCTTTGAATGTCCTTGAGTGGCCCCACCAGAGCCCGGACTTGAGCCCGGACATCTCCTGGAGAGACCTGAAAATAACTGTGCTTGAGAGGATCTGCAGAGAAGAATGGGAGAAACTCCCCAAATACAGGTGTGCCAATCTTGTAGCGTCATACCCAAAAATATTTGAGGCTGTAATTGCTGCCAAAGGTGCTTCAACAAAGTACTGAGTAAAGGGTCTGAATACTTATGTAAATGTGATATTTCCATTGTTTAAATGTTTTAATGCATTTGCAAAAAATTCTTATGGGGTGTTGTCTAGATTGATGAAGTGTGGGGAAACAATTTAATCAATTTTAGAAGAAGGCTGTACCCTAACAAAATTTGGAAAAAGTGAAGGGGTTTAAATACTTTCCGAATGCGCTGTATACACTGGAGTTACTTACCAAGACGACATTGAATGTTACCGAGTGACCTAGATAAAGTTTAGACTAAAATCGGCTGAAGTCTATGGCAAGACATGAAAGTAACTATCTAGCAATAACAACTAAGTTGACAGCGCTCGATAGACTAAACAAATAATCATGTGCAAATGTTTTACAGTCCAGATGTGCAAAGCTCTTAGACTTACCCAGACAGACTCACAGCTGTAATCACTGCAAAGGTGATTATAATATGTATTTTCTCAGGGGCAAGATTTTTGCATTTCATTTTCAATAAATTTGAACAAAAACTACAATTGAATGCATTTAATTCCGGCTGTTACACAACAAAATGTGCATATCTGAAGGCACTGTATAACAATTCAGACACTCCTAAAACACACATCTTTGCTGTACAACATTCTTTCACACACAATTACCAACACTGACAGACATTAAATGAGTATTGATATATAGTCCTTCACAGATGGAGAGATGTGGAAAATATCTTTATATCATTTAATCCCCCTCTACAGTTTTTAATGATTTGTCTGCGTCCATTCTGTGCTGTGGCAGCCAACCCCAATAGTCCCCCTTTGTCATATTTCTATTCCTCATCTATGTGGCCTCTCATTTGGATCAGTGTTGACCATTTACCGTAGTCTGGTGACTTGGGGCAGACGGTACCTGAACTGATCGAGGTTGGTTTCTCTGAGACTGGAGGATATGACTGCTCCAAGCCTGTGAGAGGCTTGAGTCGATGTGACTCCAGGGAATGCTGTCTGATATAAGAGCTGACAGGTGTGAACCGTTGTGACTTTCTCTCTTGGGAAGAGAGGTGACAGACTGGTAAGAGACTGACGACTGTCTGGTGGTCTCACTCTAGTGGTAGACGGGGTCTCCGGGCATGCGCACTCACACTTAAGCTCACGTGTTGTCTGGATGGTCTGTCTGCTTGTCTCTTTCGCTCCATCCGTCTGTATTTCTGTCAGTGGTTGGATTTTAATCGATGGCAACCAGTGTTTAATTAGCGTCTGTTAGAATCATGCTGGTTTGTTAACGGTCATCTGTCTGGTCCTGACTCACTGGAAATGGACATGATGAGAGGATGCCTGCAGATACCCGTAGACTTCGCCATTGCGCTAATGCTAGTTAGCATTGGTTTTTGCGAAACGACCTCAATTCCTTTTGTGCTGGACACAGACATTTTAAAATGGTATCCACGAGTTCATCTGACTCTGGGGAAGTAGATAATTAAAGGGCCTCCATTGTCAAAATCCCAAAGTAGCCCTTTAAATGTTTTTAACGTTTAAACATACACTTCCTCAGTGCATGTCTGTGTTCATGTGCGCTCCTTGTGGACCTCTGACTTTTTAGAATAACTGATGAGCTTGTGTGTGCGTGTGCCCTTTTAATGAGCTTGTGTGTAGTGCGCGTGTGTTTTCTACGAGCCTCCTAATGCATGTCCAAAATACAAAATGTATGTTGTGTTTTTAAGGCGGTGTGGCTGCTAACTCCCCAGCGAGAGGGTCGTGTACCTCGCCACCACAAAACAAACACAAGCCTGTTATCTCAACTGTGTTTTTGTTTGTTAGTGGCGAATGAATGCCTTTTATAGGCACTTACACGTCTCCCTAGAGAGGCCAGTGTAGATATGACATCTACCTCCAGACTTGATTTTACAACAGGCATACGTGTTTATTTTTTTCTTAAGGGGTCCAAGTGAAATCTGACCTTGTGGGAAGCCCAAAAAGGACTAGTAGTGCAATGAGTGGGAAAGTCACTGATTTTTGGTAAAGGTACCTTTTTTAGTTTGAGGAGCTGTGCATAAGCTGCGACGCTATTCTGCCTTGTTCTGTTTCTGGGAGACTCCCTACTTATTGGAGAGGAGAGCTCTGTGTGCTCTCGTACTTCATTACTTATCCCCCCGTGTGTAATAATGGCAAAGGTGTATTCCGATCTCCCGTCTCTCTTTCCTTACCCTCTTAACGTTCTCTCTCTCTCTCCCCCACGCTCACTTTTGATTTGATCCCTCACTTGTGTGGTAAGATGGTGGTCGTAGTAGAGTAGCGTTCGGCTCTACTAGCTGAGAGTGGAGAAGACATGTTTGTGGGGGTGGTAATAGTTCTTTGTAATTAGATGGACAAATACCTTCTCCTCCGCATTGTGATTGGATTAGACTCTGGAGACTGTAGATATTCACACTGTGGTGACCTGAGCCATACAGTACCAGTCAAAAGTTTGGACACCTACTGTACTCATTCCAGGGTTTTTCTTTATTTTGACTTTTTTTCTACAGGGGAATAATAGTGAAGATTTGGTAAAAGACCAAGTCCATATTTTGGCAAGAACAGATCAAATAAGCAAAGAGAAACGACCGTCCATCACTTTAAGACATGAAGGTCAGTCAATTGGAAAATGTCAAGAACTTTGAAAGTTTCTTCAAGTGCAGTCGCAAAAACCATCAAGCACTATGATGAAACTGTCTCTGAGGACCGCCATAGGAAAGGAAGAACCAGAGTTACCTCTGCTGCAGAGGATAAGTTCATTAGAGTTACCAGCCTCAGAAATTGCAGCTCAAATAAATGTTTCACAGAGTTCAAGTAACAGAAACCTCTCAACATCAACTATTCAGAGTAGACTGCGTGAATCAGGCCTTCATGGTCGAATTGCTGCAAAGAAACCACTACCAAAGGACACCAATAAAAAGAAGAGATTTGCTTGGGCCAAGAAACACGCGCAATGGACATTTGACCGGTGGAGTCCAAATTTGAGATTTTTGGTTCCAACCACTGTGTCTTTGTGAGACGCAGAGTAGGTGAACGGATAAGCTCTGCATGTGTGGTTCCCACCGTGAAGCATGGAGGAGGAGGTGTGATGGTGAATTCAAGGCACACTTAACCACCATAGCTACCGCAACATTCTGCAGCGATACGCCATCCCATTTGGTTTGCGTTCAGTGTGACGATAATTTGTTTTTCAACAGGACAATGACCCAACACACCTCCAGGCTGTTAAGGGCTATTTGACCAAGAAGGAGAGTGATGGAGTGCTGCATCTGATGACCTGACCTCCACCATCACCCAACCTCAACCCAATTGAGATGGTTTTGGATGAGTTGGACCGCAGAGTGAAGGAAAAGCAGCCAACAAGTGCTCAGCATATGTGGGAACTCCTTCAAGACTGTTGGAAAAGCATTCCTCATGAAACTGTTTGCGAGAATGCCAAGAGTTTGCAAAGCTGTCATCAAGGCAAAGGGTGGCTACTTTGAAGAATCTAAAATATATTTGGATTATTTTAACCTTTTTAGTTACTACATGATTATATATGTGTTATTTCATGGTGTTGGTGTCTTTGCTATTATTCTACAATGAAGAAAATAGTAAAAATAAAGAAAACCCGTTGAATGAGTAGGTGTGTCCAAATGTTTGACTGGTACTATATATACATCTCTGTACTGTACATGGCTCTGATGGTGGTTCAGAATGGATGGAATGTTCCCTTAACACTACGTGTATCTTTTTTACCCAGAATCATTTACAGCGGACCACAAGCCCCTGATGGGTGAGGCTCCAGAGGTCAGGGGATTCTTCCTGGGCTGCGGGTTCAACAGTGCAGGTGAGTGACTGTAATGTTATTTATACATGCATGCATACATACATACATACATACATACATACATACACATACTGTACATACATACATACATACATTGTACATGCATACTATACATACATACATACATACATACATACATACATACATACATACATACATACATACATACATACATACATACATACATTTAATTGACTCTAATGTACATACATACATACATACATACATACATACATACATACATACATACATACATTTTACAGATAGATACATAAACATACATACATACATTTTACAGAGATATAAACATACATACATAGTGCATGTGAGTATTGGAGGAACCCAAAAAATATTCCTCTATTTCCGTACAGTCCACGGAAATGTGTCTTTTTGCTTTTAACCCAAAACCCCAGGACACTCACAGACACAGGGGCTGGATGTACATGGTCAGAGGGAGGAGTGGATGTTGGTGGGTATATGGGATGTACATGGTCAGAGGGAGGAGTGGATGTTGGTGGGTATATGGGATGCACATGGTCAGAGGGAGGAGTGGATGTTGGTGGGTATATGGGATGTACATGGTCAGAGGGAAGAGTGGATGTTGGTGGGTATATGGGATGTACATTGTCAGAGGGAGGAGTGGATGTTGGTGGGTATATGGGATGCACATGGTCAGAGGGAGGAGTGGATGTTGGTGGGTATATGGGATGCACATGTCATGGATGTAGGTTACAGCTGTTTAAACCTTCATGGAACCACCATATGCTTGCCAGCTAACACGCCAAAACAGACTAACCTATAGTGAACCCAAACTGCGTGTACACACACACACACACACACACACACTCTCCATCAATGGTTATCATAAGGCCGCTGTGGTTACAGTGGTGTGTAGAGACATAGGACAGAGTGCAGGGATGAGTGAGGAGAGGCCTGCCTCGCTGCACCACACCGATAGGTGTTAAACTCCACACCCCACGGAGTCCAGAGAGACCACACACACACACACACGGGCACTCCTGTCACACGTCATTAGTCCACCCCCCCCCCCCCCCACACCCTCACATATCAGTGCATCATGGGAGGTTAAACGAACCCTGTTTATGGCAGATCAGGTACTTCCACCACCAGCTACGTTCTCAGTGCTGCTGCCTGCTCTGTTCTGCTCTGTTCTGTTTCTCTCCCTCTCCTCTCTCGCTTTCTCTGAGGTAATGCAAAAAATGTCATGCCTCTCCCTTGCGTCCCACTCCTCACCCTCCTTCTCACACACACACACACACACACACACACACACACACACACACACACACACACACACACACACACACACACACACACACACACACACACACACACAGTACTGCTCTGGCTGTGTCTGAATCATTTGCACACTTAACACATAGCATGTGTCCCAAATGGCACTGTATTCCCTTTATAGTGCACTACTTTTGACCAGGGCCCTTAGGGAATTGGGTGCCATTTGGAACGCACAAATGGCCTTTTTGCCCGCTGGCTCAGCTGGGGATTCATATATTTCTATACAACTCACTCACTCAGTCACTCACACAATAGCCTTCCTTTTACCAGGAGCCTTTTAAAGAGGGGGGAGATGGAAGTGGGGAGGAGAAAGACTGAGTGGGACAGAGAAATAGACTGGCGGGGACAGAAATAGATTGAGAAGGGAGAGAACAAAAGACAGAGCGTAGCGAGCGGTGTGAAAGACGCTGACCCCGGAGGCAGCAGATGACCGTGGCGTAGAGTGGTTCTCGTGCTCTGTCCTCCTAGTGTTGTGCTGATGTGGCTGTCCCTGAATACGTCCCCAACGCTGGGTCACTCCTGCACCCATTACCCTCCATGTGTCACCTTCCTCTTCTCCCCCCGCAACCGGCTGTAGCTGTGTCACCTTCCCCCTCTCCTCTGTTCTCCATTTTACCTTCCCCCACTCATTTTTTGTTGTCATTTTGTAGACACTTTTATCCAGAACAACTTACATGAGCAATTAGAGTTAAGTGCGTTGCTGAAGGGCACATTGACAGATATTGACAGATATTTCACCCAGTCGGCTCAGGGATTTGAACCTGCCCTTAACCACTAGGCGATCTTCCCCTCTCTTCTCTTCTCTCTTCTCTGTGTCACCTTCCCCCTTTCCCCTCCCTACCAGTGGTGGCCCAATCGCAAATCATCCCCTAAACCCTGCACCCTCTGCACTCGTGGAGTTCAGGTGCAATCAATCTGGTAGTAGCTCCACATTGCCCTCTGATAGGCTGGTTTCCCCCATGTTGCCTATACCAATCCAATCCTCTCAGATTTCCACAAGTGTTTTCAGGGGATGATTTGGGATTGGGTCACTGTCTGTGTGTCCCCAAGGCCAGGTCACTAGTTCTGCCCCCCCATCCCCTCAATTTCTCTTTATAGATGACCAATGAGTTTGGGTCAATAATTCTGATTGGGTTTCACCTTTCCTCTCTCATCTGCACTGATCTCTAATGACAAAGCATCATGACAGCCAGACGGGAAAGAAAACGTCCTGTCTATGTAGATCGGGGCAGGTGAAGGAAAGGAGATAGAGGAAGAGAAGTAGACTGGAGTAGACGGTAGATGACACACCGAAATCGTTGCAGTTTCACTTCTCATGGTTGGGAGGGTGAAGCGAAACACCAGTCTCAACGTCAACAGTGAAGAGGCGACTCCGGGACGCTGGCCTTCTAGGCAGAGTTGCAAAGAAATAGCCATATCTCAGACTGGCCAATAAAAAATTAATCTTAAGATGGGGAAAAAGAATAGAGACACTGGACAGAGGAACTCTGCCTAGAAGGCCAGCATCCCTGAGTCGCCGCTTTACTGTTGACGTTGAGACTGGTGTTTTGCGGGTACTATTTAATGAAGCCACCAGTTGAGGACTTGTGAGGCGTCTGTTTCTCAAACTAGACACTAATGTGCTTGTCCTCTTGCTCAGTTGTGCACCGGGGCCTCCCACTCCTTTCTATCCTGGTTAGAGCCAGTTTGCGCTGTTCTGTGTAGGGAGTAGCACACAGCGTTGAACGAGCTCTTTAGTTTCTTGACAATTTCTTGCATGGAATAGCCTTCATTTCTCAGAACAAGAATAGACTGACGAGTTTTAGAATAAAGTTCTTTGTTTATGGCCATTTTGAGCCTGTAATCAAAACTTCTCTCTCTCTCTCTCTCTCTTCTCCTCTCTGATTCAGATGCTCCTTTGAAAGGAGAACCGAGAACAGTCAGACCCTGTCGCTCGCTTTCGGTCCCCTCCCTCCCTCTCTTTGTGCTAAAGCAGAAGGCTGTGCGGACCTCGTTGGCACCTTTCGGTCATGCCATGCCACCCTCGCACCAATATAAACTAGTAACAAACAAAGCTATGCCGCTGCTTCTAACTCGAGTAAATCCGTTTGGCCCCCCTTGGGTGTATATGGAGAATTTCAGAGGCAGCACCAAACACTCTCTGAGAGCTGCCAGGTTACTTTACCCAACCCATACCTCTCCAGCTTTCTTAAGAGTTAGTCAACAGCAATGGTGGGAAAAGTAGCCAATTGTCATACTTGAGTAAAAGTAAAGATGCATTAATAGAAAATGACTCAAGTAAACGTTAACGTCACCCAGTAAAATACTACCTGAGTAAAATTATTAGGTTTTTAGATGTATTTAAGTATCAAAAGTAAATATAATTGTTAATGTACTTTATCAAAAGAGAAAGTATAAATCATTTCAAATTCCTTATTAGGCAAAACAGACAGCACAATTTTCTTCAGAGGCTTTAACTCCAACACTTAATTTAAAAACAAAGCATGTGTGTTTCGTGAGTCTGCCAGATCAGAGGCAGTCGGGATGACCAGTGATGTCTTGTTAAGTGTGTGAATTGGACCATTTTCCTGTTCATCTAAGCATTAGAAATGTAACATCATTTTGGGTGTCAGGGAAAATGTATGGGGTAAAAAAGTACAATATTTTCTTTAGGAATGTGGTGGAGTAAAAGTTGCCAGAAATAGAAATATTAAAGTACAGAGTTTACAATAAACTACTTGAAGTAGTACGTAGTATTTTGCTGTTCTATGAGTGTTGAGGCATAAAGGACCACATTAGCTACAAAGTACTCTGGAAACTCACCCCCGTTAAGTGTCATCTACCCCTCCTCCTCCGGCCCTGTTTGGTTCTGCAGGGGGTCCCAGATCTGTCGGAGGGGGACAGGTGAGGGTTTGAGTTGGACAGGCGACGCAGGTGGGCAGGATGATGGCGTTAGTTAATTAGCGAGGCTGTGTTGCCGGGCCCATTTTAATGAGTGTTTCGCTGAGGCAGTCTCATCTGTCTTGTCTGTCTGCTAACATGCAAAACGTCCTTCAGAGACACTGCTAGCAGGGCCAGCTAGCTAGACTGCCGTGCCACACACACAGCCCCTCTCTCTCGGTCACTTGCTCTCTCTCTCTCCCCCTTTGCCACATCTCACCCCATGTTCTAATCTACACCATTCTCTCTCCTTCCTTCTCCACCTATTCCCATTTCTGATGTCTGTGTTGAGTGATCCTCTACCTCCTTCCCTGTCACCTGGCCCTTTTTTGACGTTACATCTATGACGTGTGTGTGTGTGTGTGTGTGTGTGATACCAGACATGGGAGAGGATATAGTGGGAGATGGAAGGCAACCTATCAAGCTGTCTCTAAGTGTCTGTGATACTGATCTCTCTATCTGTATGTGTGTTGCAGGTATGATGCTGGGAGGAGGCTGTGGCAGGGAGCTAGCCCACTGGATCATCCATGGACGTCCTGAGAAGGACATGTACGGCTATGACATCAGGTATGGACCCACACACCACACACACACACACACACACACGCAGAGAGATGGTTGTCAAAGCTCTCGTTCTCCTCAACAGGCGGTTCCACCACTCCCTGACAGACAACAATAAGTGGATCAGAGAGAGGAGTCATGAGTCCTATGCTAAGAACTACTCTGTAGTGTTCCCCTTTGATGAGCCTCTGGCCTCTCGCAACATGAGGACAGACCCCTTCCACAAGGTATTGCTTGGTCACCACAAGTCATTACTCCCCCTCTTATCCACTTCCTGACTGCCTGGTCTCTTTCTTCTCCAGCTCTTTTCTCACCACACCCCTTTTCCCTCCCTCCTCCTCTACATTTTCTGCAGTCTACCTCTCTCTCTTTACCTCTCTCTCTTTACCTCTCTCTTTACCTCTCTCTTTACCTCTACCTCGCTCTACCTCTCTCGCTACCTATGTCTCTCTCTCTCTCTCTCGCTACCCCTCTCTCTCTCGCTACCTCTCTCTCTCGCTACCTCTCTCTCTCGCTACCTCTCTTTCTCGCTCTCTCTCTTTCTCGCTACTTTTCTTTCTCGCTACCTCTCGCTCTCTCTCTTTCTCGCTACTTTTCTTTCTCGCTCTCTTTCTCGCTACCTCTCTTTCTCTTTCTACCTCTCTCTGTTTCTCGCTACCTCTCTCTTGCTACCTCTCTTGCTCTCTCTCTACACCTTTCTCTCTCTCTCGCTACCTCTCTCTCTCTCTCGCTACCTCTCTCTCTCTCTCTCACTACCTCTCTCTCTCTCTCGCTACCTCTCTCGCTCTCTCAAATTCAAATTCAAGCTGCTTTATTGGCATGAAAAACATTGTGTCAATATTGCCAAAGCAACAATGTATACAATATACATTGTAACACAATTATAAATGATAGCAAATATAAAATGGTAGTAAATAATAATACAAAAATAATAACAATAAAATGGTAACAGTCAATAGTAGAAATGTAATAAATATAAAATCAAATTATGAAAAATGAAACTATAACTAACTTATAACTAAATAACGGTCATCTTCTCCTTTATATCAGTACTACAACTACAATCATCATTACTACAACTACTACTACCATCACTAAACTGTTATCACTACCATTACCACTCACATTTGGAATGATAAATAGTAATAGTAATAACAATAATAAGTAATTTACTGCTTACTATGCAGATGTTATTATTCAGTGTCCCTCAGGCTATGGCAGGAAAATACATATTTGGCTGCAAGAGGAGCCATTGAGTATTCTTAGTTTTTCCTCTGGGTTCAATTTGTAAAAATTTGGAATATGTGTAGTCATTTCTGTGAATAATGAATCTCTTTGTGAGGAATATTTATCACAGTAAAGGAGAAAGTGCATCTCTGTTTCTACCTCCCCTGTCATGCAGTGACCACATACACGCTCCTCTTTGGGTAGCCATGTCTTTTTATGTCTGCCGGTTTCTATTGCCAATCGGTGGTCACTCAGCCTGTACTTGGTAAGGATCTGTCTCTGCTTCGTATCTCTGACAGAGTAGAGATAATCCGCCAATTCATATTCTCTGTTTAGGGTCAGATAGCAATTAAGTCGGCTTTGGGATTTTGTTTAATTTTTCCAATGTTGTAAATATGATTCCTTTGATTGGTTCATGATTTTGCTTATTGGAATTCTTTCTTTTGAAGCGGTGCTGGTGTCAGCTTGGTTGGTGAGGTCCAACACCAGCTGACTGAGAGGGCTCGTTTCTGGGCTCAGCTCTTGGGTTTGAAGTGATTTAAATTGCAGACTTGAATTCAGATGTAGCCAAAATTTGAATGATCTTTTCTGTATTTTCATTATTACTGGAAAACGGCCCAATTCTGCCCTACATGCATTAGTTGGTGTATTTCTCTGGACTTGTAGGATTTTCCGACAGAATTCTGCATGTAGGGCTTCAATTGGATGTTTGTCCCACATTTTAAAGTCCAGTTTATTGAGTGGCCCCCAAACCTCACTTCCATAAAGAGCTATTGGTAGGATTACACTGTCAAATATTTTAGTCCAAATTCTAATTGGGATGTTGATTTTGAATAATTTCATTTTTATTGCATACATTGCTCTGCGGGCTTTTTCTTTGAGTGCATTCACTGCCATATTAAAGTTTCCCGATGCAGATATGGTCAGACCAAGGTAGGTGTAATTTTTTGTGTGTTCAATTAAGGTGTTGTTCAGGGTGAATTTATATTTGTGTTTCTGACATCTGTTTTTTGGGGGGAAAATCATGATTTTAGTTTTTTGGAAATTTACTGCCAGGGCCCAATTATGGCAATATTGCTCCAGAATATTAATGTTCTGTTGAAGACCTTCTTTGGTTGGTGATAGAAGTACCAAGTCATCAGCATATAGCAGGTATTTCACCTCTGTGTCAAATAGTGTGAGTCCTGGGGCTGGAGATTGGTCCAACATGTCTGCTAATTCATTTATATAAATGTTGAAAAGATTTGGACTCAAACTGCAGCCTTGTCTCACAACTCGACATTGTGAAAAAAATTCTGTTCTTTGGTTTTTGATTTTTATTGCACACTTGTTTTCTGTGTACATACATTTTATTAAGTCATACACCTTACCACCAAGCCCACTTTGTAGAATAGCCCTTCGTGCCAAATCAAATCAAATGCTTTTTTAAAGTCAATAAAGCAAGCAAAGATTTTGCCCTCTTTTTTTGGTGGACGTGTTTATTAATTAGTGTGTGTAAGGTGTATATATGGTCAGTAGTGCGATGGTTAGGGAGAAAGACAATTTGACATTTACTTATTACATTTTTTTCTTGAAGAAAGGTTTGAATTCTTGAATTCAAAATGCTACCGAAAATCTTTCCGAAGTTACTGTTTACGCAAATTCCCCTGTAATTATTGGGGTCTGATTTGTCTCCACTTTTGTGGATAGGGGAGATGAGCCCCTGGTTCCAGACATCAGGGAAGCAGCCAGAAGTTAAAACCATGTTGAACAATTTAAGCACAGCATTTTGCAACTCAGGTGTGCTGTTTTTCACCATTTAATTTCTGATGTTGTCTAGACCACAAGCCTTCTTTGATTTAATAGATTTTAGCTTTTCATTTAGTTCTTGTTGGGTTATTGGGTAATCTAATGGATTTTGGTTGTTTTTAATGACTGATTCAAGGATGTTCAATTTTTCTTTAATTTCTAATTGATTCTGTTGTAAAGTCTTTTTGTGGGATGTTTTTGTATAGATTATCAAAATAAGTTTTCCAAATTCCTACATCTTGTATTGCTAAGTCTTGTGGCTTTGTTGTCCTTAAATTGTTCTACATGTCCCAGAACTGATTTTGGTCAATTGCGTTTTCAATTTTATCAAGTGTCCTGTTGGTATAATTCAATTTCTTGCGTTTCAGTGTTTGTTTATACTGTTTCAAAGTATTCATATCGTAGCTCTGGGTTGTTTTGCTGCTTATGTTTTTTGTTTGACATTTGTCTCAGGTGTTTTCTAATTGTTTTACATTCATTATCAAACCATTTGTCAGAAACATTTTGATTTTTGCTTCTGAATTTGCATTTCTTTGGTTTTCTCAAATTTGCTTTCGATGCTGCTTTTTGGAATATGCAGTTGATGTTTTGAGTAGCTGAATTGACACCATCTTTATTGTTTTGGTACCGTGAGTTATTGAAAAAGTGTATAGAGTTCAATGTTTCAATGAATCTCTCTGCACTGTTTGGAGCCCATCTGTGTGATTGGTTTATGTTGTAGAGTTTATTGGGCTGTTTTTTTTAATGAATATTGCAGGTTAATTTCTTCAGAAACACGTTGATCTGACTGTGATCTGACAAGGGTGTCTGTGGTCTGACAGTGAATGCACTAATGGAAGAGGGGTCAATGTCAGTGATGGCATAATCGACTACACTTGTCCCAAGAGCTGAGCAGTAAGTAACTGACCTAAAGAGTCCCCTCTGATTCTACCATTAAGCATGTACAGGCCTAAGGCTCGACAGAGATGTACTAACTCCTTTCCATTTTTGTTCAGTATTTGGTCAGGACTGTTTCTATTATTTATAATAGGGCTACTGTATAAGGAGGGGTGTCCAAATATGTGGTGGTTACCTCCCGCATCAATGTAGTCAGGCTCAGAACCTGTTCTTGCATTGAAATCTCCACAAAGAAGCACTTTACCTTGTGCCTGAAATGTAATAATTTCTGTCTGGAGATTGTCAAAAAACTGATCATCATAATATGATGAATCTGAAGGAGGAGCATAAGCTGCACATATGTATACATCATTGTCACAATAGATTGTACCTTTGTTAAGTTTTAGCCAAATGTGAGTGGTACCTTTTTTTCATTTCATCCAGCGCTAAGTCCTGCTTATGCCAAATGATGATTCCACCTGAGTCTCGGCCCCGTTTAACATGTTTATGTTTGATTGATGGTAGTAAACTTTCTCTATAGCCTGAGGGACACTGAGTCTCCACGACACCATGTTTCCAGTAGGATTATGATGTCCTGTCCCTTGATGTTTTTAATCAATTCTGGATTTGTTGTTTTATAACCAACATGTGAAGAGTATAGGCCCTGGATATTCCAAGAGCTGATAGTTAATGATCTCATTTATAATAAGTGATATTCACTGGTTTGAGTAAAGTACATCGAAAAAATTAAAATAAAATACTATATACATACATACATACATACATATACATATACATACATACATACATACATACATACATACATACATACATACATACAGATACATACACATGCAGATACACATATACACTCACACAGAATTATTATTATAATACCGGTGTCAATAAAATTAAGAATAGTTGTAAACAAATTAATAAGAATCGAATAAGATTGCACATAAAATAAGTACAATGCAATCTGCAATCCTGTGTGTGCGTGCGCGCTTGAATTAAAGGGACTGTCTAGCTCAGTAGTCTGCATATTAGTTGCAGTAGTTGGTGCACCTCTCCTATCTCTGATTGTTCTAGGGGCCTTCTGCCAGAGGTTACCTCAGCATATGTAGGCTGATGATCTGACTGATACAAGGTGTGGACTGCATCATGTGGTCTACTTCCCTGAAGGGCAGTGTTCTGTCCGACCCTGGAGTAGTGGTCAGAGCTGTGTTGTGATGGGCTGGGTCTAGTAGAGCTGTGTTGTGATGGGCTGGGTCTAGTAGAGCTGTGTTGTGATGGGCTGGGTCTAGTCGTGCTGTCCTGAGGCAGGTCTGGTCTGGTAAATATGTGCTGTGTTGGGCCTGGTCTAGTATAGCTGTGCTGTAATAAGCCGTGTCTGGCTCTTTTCTCCTCGGGATGGTTGAGGTACTGTTGTTTCAGAAGGTGGGGCGGGGGACCTTTGTTGCTGGGGTGATGGGTGTGTGGGTCCCTGCCAAGTGTTACATCTTTTAGGTCCTTGGCAAAGGTTCTGATACTGTCCTGATCAAGATGTACATTATCATATAAGTGTTGACATGTCAGAGTGGGGTGGTGAGCCGTTCTGACGTTGAGCAGTGAGGCACAGTCCACAGTGATCTGTTGATTTATTTTGTCGATCAACTTTCCTGGTAAGTCTTTTCTTGGTAGGAGGGTGGACACAACTATATTGGTTGTAGGGAACATAGCCTGTGCCCGTTCTGCCACTCTTCTCACTGCCCCAGATTTCTGGCTGGTGCAGACTGGGAGGCTGGTAAGTTGACCTGGGTTGGAGCAGACTGGGAGGCTGGTAAGTTGACCTGGGCTGGAGCAGACTGGGAGGCTGGTAGGTTGACCTGGGCTGGAGCAGACTGGGAGGCTGGTAGGTTGACCTGGGCTGGAGCAGACCGGTAAGCTGGTGCAGTGTCATCAGGCTGTGTGGTGGAGGCCATGCTGGTCTCAGGTTCTGATTGTGTTATGCCAAGCTGGTGGACATGTTCTCTAGATACGGAGGACACAATGACTCGCTGCCGGTTGAGGGTGTCAATGTACCTCTCTTTTTGTTCTAGCTCCTTTCTTGTTGTGCTCAGATGGTCTCTGAGGTCATCATTTGTCTGACTCAGCTTGTCCATTCTGCTTTCTAATTTAGCAATGGATGCTCTGCTCTCCTCCCAGAACGGTTTCATTTCTTCTTTGAGTTTCTGGACAGTGTCCTTCTCTTGAAGCTTGTTCTCTCTGAGTTCTATGACCTCTGCTTCGACTAGAGAGAGAGTGTTGTGGAAACGTTGCATAGCAGGTGTTCTTATTGAAATTGACATGTCCTTGACTCTGTCTGCTGCAGGTGAGGTAGGTAGAGGGACATTGAGGGCTTCCTGCTGGGTCACAGAGACCATTGGGGTCTGCTTTTCTCCATCTCCCTCTTTGACTTTTTCCTCAGTTTCTGAAATGATTTCAGCGTCTGCTTTTAGGGTAGCAAACCTATTCTCAAAAGCCCGGAGGCTTGAATCATTGCCTTGTATCAATACAGTTCCATTATTATATAAGTTTACTGTTTGATATGTGTTGCTCTGGTCAGCTTCTTCAAAAATGCTGATCTGACATCCTTGGCTGATGCCCCTCTTTTTTGAGAAAGGGAAATGGTTGCAAATAACCTTTTTCCATATGTTCCCTCGATTGGTATTAAAAATTAAATTTGCTCTTGTTTTGTAACTGGTAAGATCTGCAAACAGGCATTCATGTTTCTGTCCCATCAACAAACCTTTGAAACTTTTCTTAGCTTTCTCTGTTTGGATGTCTGGTGGGTAAACAATTTCCATAGCAACGCTGGTGATGTTTGCTACAATGTTGCAATAGAAGCAATGTTTCTTGTATTATGGTCTCTTGTTTCTTTAGAGGACTGTTTCACTTTGTTGTCCTTTTTGTCCTTATTTTGTCTTCCTTTCTTCTGTTAACTAGATATTTTTTTGTTATTCTTTGATAGCTAGCTAGCTTCTTCCAGGAGAGTCCCTAGCAACTGCTTAGCAACAGGTATACAATTGAGCTAGCAATTCAGCTAGCTAAGATAACTGTACAATTTTATGAAAAATAGTTACTTTTTCAAAAGCCTGTCTTTTTGGTTTGTTGCTTGTTTTGTCTTCTATTGAGTCTTGCAGTTTTCTTTTGAGTTTTTCGATGTACTTCACTCTAAAAAAAAACATTTAAATCTCAATATATACAGGAGCTCATTTTTCAGCAGCTGCTCGCTCTCTCTCTCGCTACCTACCTCTCTCTCGCGCTACCTACCTCTCTCTCGCGCTACCTACCTCTCTCTGGCTGGGAGGCTAACCAATGTTAACACATACTAATAAACAGACAGTCGCCTGGATTTAATTGAAGTGAGAGAGATAAAGGAGAGTGATTCCTCGGGAGGAGAGGAGGAGAAAGGTGCCTCTGGTTGTTTTATTCTATTAGCCTCTCTCACCTCACCGTGCGATTTGGCTAATTGACAAGAGTAATGTGACGACAGAACAAATGGAAATCGTGTGCGTGCTTTTGTGTTGCGGGTGGGGCGGGGTAGTGGTCTACGTGCCCGCACACGTCTCTGTGTTTTACTCTGTGAGTGAGCCGTGAAGCCATACTCTACAACCACTGCATACAGTAAACGAGTTACCATATTTTCTCATAGTATGCCTCAATTGACATCTCAACCCTTTGAGACAATTACCGTACATCATTAACAGATGGTGGAATCATTTAAAACCCCTCGCCATGTCATTTGAAGAAAGTGACACTCGATAAAAAAAATACTAATAATATAGATCCTGATCGACAACACGTTCAACTCAATCGTGTAATTGTGTGCCTGAGGTAAGCGGTGTGTGCGTGTGTAGGACTTGTTGCTAAGCTACTGAATAAAGAGATGGTGCTTAAGTGTTCCAAAAATACCTCCTAACTGGCAGCCAGCCTTCTCCTCTCTGTTAATCTTGTGAGCAGATCACCCCACTTTGTAATGGCCTGTTGAATTAGATAGTTAGCAATAAAGTTGCTAGCTGCTCGTTTGTTACACGTGCGATTCCTGCTAAGATGTCTCCTAAACGAGACACTTAAAATATCGAGGTTATCTCCGTCTTATAAGAAAGAACGCTTCTCTCTCTGGGCTGAGTGTTGTGTGACTGTTGATCAAGGGTGCTGTGTGTTGTGCTGTGCGCGCCCATGCGTGCGAGAGAGTCTTGTTCATATCGATTGAGCTTCAGTCACGAACTATGACTATTTTGCATGAACAGAAACACACACGCATACACACCAATGTATTGTGTTCTCTTTTTCAATTTGGTTGTGCTGTTCTGTCCTCATCACAACACACTCGAGGTTCAAAACACACTCACCGTAACACAAGGTTTTATCTGTGTTTCCAGCTGACTGTTTAGCCATCTGCAGTAAAACGATCATATTGGATTAAATCAATGCTGCCCTCAGCCAACTGAGCTCCCAACTCAAAGTAATGGAAGGTCTCCATTGGCATGGCAACGGCAATCAAAACAGCTGCTATTTTTTTTGGAACTATATGTACCTAACAAAAATATCACCACAACTTGTAAAGTGTGTTTCATGAGCTGAAATAAAATATTTCTCTTGAATGTTGTTTACATCCCTGTTAGTGAGCATTTCTCTTTTGCCAAGATGATAATCCATCCACCTGACAGGTATGTCATGAAGCTGATCAAATAGCATGATCATTACACAGGTGCACCCTGTGCTGGGGACAATAGGGCCACTCTACAATGTGCAGTTTTGTCACACAACACAATGCCACAGATGTCTCAAGTTTTGAGGGAGCTTGCAATTGGCATGTTGACTGCAGGAATGTCCACCAGAGCTGTTGCCAGAGAATTGAATGTTAATTTCTCTACCGTAAACCGCCTCGACGTCGTTGTAAAGAATTTGGCAGTACGTCCAACCGGCCTCACATCCGCAGACAACGTGTAACCACGCCAGCCCAGGACCTCCACATCCGACTTTTTCACCTGTGTCATCGTCTGAGACCAGCCACCTGGAAAGCTGATGAAACTGAGGAGTATTTCTGTGTGTAATAAAGCCCTTTTGTGGGGAGAAACTCACACTGATTGGCTGGGCCTGCACCCTTCCCAAGTCGTGTTAAATCCATAGATTAGGGCCACAGATGATGTCATCTCTATTGCACTCTCCACTGCCCTTTCCCAGCTGGAATAAAGGAACACCTATGTGAGAAGGCTATTAATTGACTACAGCTCAGCTTTCAACACCATAGTGCCCACAGTAGTGGTGCCCATAAGGACCCTGGGACTAAACACCTCCCTCTGCAATTGGATCCTGGTCTTCATGATGGGCCGCCCCCAGGTGGTAAGGGTAGGTAACAACACATCCACCATGCTGATCCTCAACACCGGGGCCCCTCAGGGGTGAGTGCTCAGTCCCCTCCTGTATTCCCTGTTTACTCATGACTGATGGCCAGGCACAACTCCAACACCATCATTATGATTTGCCGATGACAGAGCAGTGGTAGGCCTTAACACCGACAACGATGAGACAGCCTATAGGGAGGAGGTCAGTGACCTGACCGTGTGGTGCCAGAACAACAACTTCTCCCTCAACGTGATCAAGACAAAGGAGATGATTGTGGACTACAGGAAAATGAGGTTCGAGCACGCCCCTATTCTCATCGACGGGGCTGTAGTGGAGCAGGTTGAGAGCTTCAAGTTACTTGGTGTCCATATCACCAACAAACTAACATGGTCCAAGCACACCAAGACAGTCGTGAAGAGGGCACGACAAAGCCTATTCCCCCTCAGGAGACTGAAAAGATTTGTCATGGGTCCTCAGATCCTCAAAGTTATACAGCTGCACCATTGAGAGCGTCCTGTCCTGACTTGTTGCATCACCGCCTAGTATAGCAACTGCTCGGCCTCCGACCGCAAGGCACTACAGAGGGTAGTTCTTACAGGCCTAGTACATCACTGGGGCCCAGCTTCCTGCCATCCAGGACCTCTATACCAGGCGGTGTCAGAGGAAGACCCTAAAAATTGTCAGACTCCAGCCACCCTAGTCATAGACTGTTCTCTCTGCTAACACACGACAAGTGGTACCGGAGTGCCAAGTCTACGTCCTAAAGACTTCTTAACAGCTTCTACCCCCAAGCCATAAGACTCCTGAACAGCTAATCAAATATTTACCCAGACTATTTGCATCTCCCTCCCCTCTTTTACACTGCTGCTGCTGTTTTATTATCTATGCATAGTCACTTTAATAACTCCACCTACATGTACATATTACCTCGACTAACCAGTGCCCACGCACATTGACTCTGTACCGGTACCCCCTGTATATAGCCTCGTATCTATCTTATTTTTCTTAACTGCATTGTTAGCTAAGGGCTTGTAAGTAAGCATTTCACTGTAAGGTCTACACCGGTTGTATTTGGCGCATGTGACAAATTTAAAATTTGATTTATTGAATTAATTTAAATTGACTGATTTCCTTTATATGAACTGTAACTCAGTAACATCTTTGAAATTGTTGTATGTTGCATTTAATATTTTGTTGGGTATAATTATGATACGGCAGCATTATTATCGTTATGAAAGCAGGAAAATACATGTTTTCTGGTTAAGAAGACAGCAGCCTGTGACTCAGACTTTGCCCACCTCTCTGCTCCTGGCCAAGAGCCTTCCTTCAGAATCTCAGAATGAGGGGGATCGCCTAGCAACCAGGGTTCTAACTGTTAAGAGAGAGAAATGACTCATTTCTAGGCACTTAAAATGTTGGAGTCCATTAGTGACCAAAGAACAGTAATGATTATGGTAATTGTTCAATAATAAAGACTGTGACACTATGGTATTTAATGTTAATAGGAACTTTACAATACAAGTTATGATAATGCCTGATGGTGTCATGACTTTGCTTTTAACTTGAATCTGATGAGTGTTATTTTATCTAATCAACTAATTATGTTTAATTGTTACCCCATTTTAGATTAATCAAGATTGTAATAATTTACTCATTATATCTTTTATATCTTTCAGCGATATTGCACAGTGTTTCACCAGTCGGGTCAGTGGCAGGACTGACGCCGTTAGTTTCATTGTAAGGGTTTTCAGTCCCCCTCAAAGCGGAAAATATATCATCGGAAGCAGAGTCGACTCTGAAGGTTGATGCTTTGTTTCCTGAAGACGGCCGTGGTGCTTGCGGAAGTGTCTGAAGGACAAGGGGAAGTTAATCTTAGCTACAGTATGGCATGACTCCAAGAAGGAGTGAAGTTGCTCACTCACGGAGAATGCTGGCTTGCAATCATGAAAAGAATAGTGACGAGATATCGTGATATCTGCTTGAGTCACATTCTGCACCAAGAGGTGTCGAAACGCCTGTTTCCCAAGGGGTCCTGTCCACAGATATTCCTTGTGGATGACTGTGTTGCGTCCAGCGTCCGGAGGTGACCGTATGGTCAGTTGAGACAGGCATGGTTACTTGTGACCACAATTGGTTGTTTTTCCAATCCATCAGCGTGCGACCAAATGATCCATCGAGTCTGTTCCAAGTAGCAGGTGTTCCGTTTTGAGGCTGGTAACATACACAGGATAAACAAGCGTTACGTCTTGGAAGTGTAGTTTCAGCATGGGTCGCATTGTGAGAGGCGAGGTAGTCTTGAGTGAAACCTCAAGTTTAGTGTCGCATCATACCGTTTTTTTTAACCAACGTTTAGGATGGGTTCACAGACCTTTTTGAAATCATTGAACAGTGTTTGAGAGATGAGCGATATTGTCGAGCCTGAATCAATTAGCGCATCACAGCTTAAGCAGTTCTCCCCGACTGTTTTGAGGTATGGCCTCTGAGTTTTGTTTTCTGGTCATATTCTTCACAAAGTGGAGTGAGTGATCGCAACGGGGTGATGGGTCATTTGTGTTCATGGTGAAAACAAATCGACTTATCGGAGTTTGAGTAGAATTGGCTGTTGTGATGTGGGTTACCTTGTGCGTCACAACATTTCTATCGGAGTCTATAGTCAAAGCCCGTGGGCTTGTTTCTTGATCGAGTGGGCCCTGGATAGGGTTTCGAGTGAGAGCGGGGGTAGTTTGATCGTTTACGTCCTCGCTAGTGGTGTTTAATTTTGGCGGACCTGTTCTCTGGCAATTCCACGCCTAGTCATGGTGACTTATCATTTAACCTCTTGCAAAAAAAAGTTTTGTTTTTTTTAACGTCTCTTAGCATATCTTCTAGAGCAGGTATTCCCAAACTGGGTGTCGGGGGTTCGCCAACTAGAAATGTGTACATTTATATTTTCCAATGGGGCTATACATTTGGGTGAGGTTATCTGTCCTGAGTAGCCTCATTTCACTGCCGAAAATAAAATAAAACCATCTAGTGTTCAGCGAAATAACAACACAATGTCAAATACAGGTAGCCTAGTCAAATAATTAACATTTAAACGTTACTCTAGGCCAGAAATTTAGAAAACAAAACATGATAATTTTGAAAAATAAGTGAGCGAGAATAAAGAAGACTTTCGAGTAGTAAGACATGTATAAAAGCAACAGATACCATTAATAAGAAGGGGCTAGACGCATCTTATGTGGTGAGCTACCGAGTGTCTAGGACAAGCAAGCCCCAAACTATTGTGGAGGATGTAATACTTCCTGCTGCCATGGATATGTCTGGGACAATGCTTGGGGAAAAGGCCAAAAAAACAATACAGACATTGTCTTCATCAAACAACACTGTTTCACGACGCATCGGTGACATGGCAAGGGATGTTTTGAAACAATTACTGCTTTGCATACAAGCCAGTGAATTCTATGCGTTACAGCTGGATGAGTCAACAGATGTGGCGCGCCTGGCACAGCTCCTGGTATGTGTCCGTTACGTTTATGCGGGGTCAATTAAGGAAGACATCCTCTTCTGCAAACTACTGGAAACCAGGACATGAGAGGATATTTTTAAAGTACTGGACAGCTTTGTGACATCAGATGGACCTTGGTGGTGAAGATGTGTTGGTGTCTGTACTGATGGCGCAAAAGCCATGACAGGGAGACATAGCGGAATGGTAACGCTTGTACACTGCCAAGGGAATGCCTGACAGCTTGAAACATCTTTTGAATTGCTGCAGATTGCTGCAGATTCTTCACCACAAGGGGTCAGTTACCCTTGAAAGCTGATCTCACACAGGATTCCATCTCCCAAGGTGGGGTTTCCGCTGTAAATAAAGGAGAATGGCTTCTCTCTTTGTTAGCCTCTAATGCAAAGTTGGCCGTTCTTGTACAAGAATGTTCACTTCAAGCACAAAAAAGGGTCCGGGAACGGGGGTTCACTAACGACGTCTCACGTTCAACCCAATCGGCTTTTCTTGCTTGCAATGTTACCGGAATTCGAGGTAACATGAAGAAATATTTGCCACGTCTATTCTCGCTCGAGAGATGGAGAGATAATACTTTGCATTGATCAACCAAATATATTTTCTCAAATGTCCTGAATCGGCTGGCCCTTATGTCCTAGTTTTGGAAATGTAATAATTCACCCTACACACTCTGACCCTTTGTCAGGTATACAACACCGGAGTCAATCTTTCCCTGCTATCTGGGTTGAAAGCAAACACACACTCAACGACAATCTTGCCCACTGCTCATTGGTGTATAATTTTATTATGCCACACAATTCATGTAGACTGAATTCAACAGTGGGGCCCAATTTTGTTTTCGATTCCTTGCACGTGGCTCCAATATGTCGTCACTTTACTTTAAAATTAATTTGACTACCTAACTAACTATGTCTAACTATGTTGATTGTTACCCAACTTAAGTTAATCATATAACAATTAACTAATTAGGAATTGGGGCACCACGAGAGCAGTTGTTTAGAGGTACCATATCCCAAATTAAACTCGAAAGGTCTTTTACTTATTACATCTATAAACAGTCAACTCATTAATCATAACCGTGTATCGTATCATCATTCTGAACAGTTGTAACCTCCTTGCATCTGCAAAAAACGCAAACCTTACTTATGATTCAGTACTACATAAATTGGTTTAATTATTCATTTTCTAGCCAACTAAATGTTAACACAGGATAAACATACACACTTAATACATTAAACAGGTCCCTAGTGAAATGACAACAATATGGCTGCTTGTTATAAAAGACATAGAGGGACCCTTAATGTTAGTACATTTTAGAAACTACTCTCACTTATACTTTGCACACGAACCACCGCCTGCTTGGAGTAAGAAAACATGAATGTATTTACGTGAAAATGCCTTGGTTTACTGTGTATCTCTCCGAACCGGCCGCCTTGGAAAGGGGGTTGGGCTTTTTCGCGGCACGCTTGTAAGGCTCTTATTGTTCAAAAGGGGTTTCTCTGTTTTTCTCCTCTGCAGTCATCCGGTATCCTGTGACTTGTTGTGTAGTCCTGAACAGAAATAGTTTATTCTACTTCCATTCACTCTTGAAGATGCTTTTTTGAAGATAGGCTAGCCAGCCGTGTCGATGGTTCCCAGTGGGGGTGATGAGAGTAGCGGAATACAATGGTTTGAAATGAGTAGTAAAATGGTCACACTTAAATTAACTTTTCTAGATACTTTACTTATGACAGCTATTCAGCTGTACCAGTGATTGTCCGGAAGGTGACTCAAAATCATGCCCTCTCTTAACAAAAACACTTTAATCATTTTTCATATTTCATGTGCAAAGGTTTGGCTGGAAACTTTGTATATGTAGTGTGTATACTTTCCAAGTTACAGTATTTCCTTTAACGTTTTTAATGACATCACAAAATAACACACCATATGACATTGGTGTTCTTTAGATCGCCTCTGACCATTCCCCACATTCTATGTTTGTAGACGTCGGTGTCCGCGACGTGGCTGGTTTTCCCTTTGTAGTCCGCGATTGTCTGTAGACCCTGCCACATATGTCTCAGACACGTGGCCAATTTTTTATAACTTTGGCAAAGCGTCAAGTCTCTAAAATGTAGTGTTCGTAACATATTGTCGTTTTGGGAACTGACAAAATGTATTGAGATCCGATGTTTATCCGATAGAATTTGCTTTGTCGGCCTAGTTGCACCGAGCTCCATCCTCCTTCCTCCTCCATCCTACTTCCTACTCTGACTACCATACTTGGTGGTGAGAAAATGTTGTAGCCCCTGTGACGTGTCTGGTTTACCCCTTCTGTATGTGTTATTAGTGTGTGAAGGCTAATTGCAATGCTAATAGATTGTGTCACTGTTTCTCTAGGTTTTGACGGAGCAGGGCTGCGTGTTCCAGGAGAGACATGGTTGGGAGAGACCAGGATGGTTCAACCAGGATGGCGCTGCTCCAGTAAGAAACACGCATCTGAGCGGTTGCTGGTCTGAAATCCTTCATCTGTCTCCTGCTGTTGTGCCCTTGGGCAATGCACCTAAGCCCTAGAAACGGTTCCAGGGGACACCTGTCACAATGGATGATAATGAATTGTTGTTCTTGAAAGGATTTGAAAGCAAGTTCATAGCATCTGATAACATCGGGTCAGGTGGTTCGTACAGAGAGGAGATAAAGTAAATTTTCTGTCCATTGACCTAATGTTTGTGGTTGTAGGTTCTGGACTATGATTGGTACGGGGCTTATGATATTAGCAAGAACCAGAACTACAAATACAACGAGCTGCTTGGCAAGGAGTACACGTTTGACTACCCTCCACATCACCACGTGGTAAGCATCTGTTGGTACTCTCAACTTCTACCCGGTACAACCAGAGGATGGGACCCCCCTCTGAATCTGGTTCCTTTCAAGGTTTATTCCTTCTAGTCCCCCCCTTGCCACTGTGCTGGCAGTTGCTTTTTGCGGTCTTGGTTGGGCTTCTGTGAAGCACTTAGTGACCAAATGTTGCTTCATGAATTCATTTGATAGATTTTTCAGCTGAAATTTCAGTCCTTACAGGGATGTGTATTTGTTTTTCAGATAAAAAATGAGTGTCTGACGTGCAGACATGGAGTCTCGGTGTTTAACATGTCCTACTTTGGAAAGTTTTACCTCACCGGGCCAGATGCTAAGAAGGCTGCCGATTGGCTATTTTCCGCAGATGTCAACAAAATCCCAGGTGAGTCTTCGTGCATGACTACCACAATGTTTGCATTCACAAAAATGTGTGCACACACACACACACCCACCCACACTGCTGGCCCCTGAATAATGTAGCCCAGCAGTACCCAGTGAGGCAGAAGAGGAGATGCAGGACTGTTTAAATTACAGATGAGTTTTGAGGTACAGTCCAATCCATCTGTCCCCACACACATCCTCTGGCCCATGCTGCATGTGAACATTGGAACATTTTGGCTTTGATCTCACTTAGTCATAGTGAGAGGTCTTAGCTAACCTTCATGCCACCACATGGCCTAGCCATGACCCCGTGTCTACACGAGGATATTCTTCATCCATAGGGCCTTGGAACTTCTCCTGACTAGGAAAAATGGCTATACATTAAATAATGTTATTGGTTGGTGACAATGGTCAGGTCCTACTAATCAGTCAATCGATGACATGTGTACATAGCCCTTATTCGAGCAAACATTTGTCACAAAATGCTTCACAGTACTCATCACACCTCCCTTCTGCTGTATGTGTGTGTCCTCCAATGTGCTGGTTTGGTTGACAGCTGGATCCTTGTGTTGCAGGCTCTACTGTGTACACCTGTATGCTGAACAAGAGAGGAGGATCTGAGGCTGATCTCACAGTCAGCCGGCTCGAGGCTGGCGCTGCCAACCTGCCCCTTGCTCCAGAGGCCAACGGTAAAGAGGAGAGTGGGATGGGGATTTCGTTCATTTCAATATTCATTTATTATGTATTCGACAGGGACATTGCGCATGTATCATTAATCATCATCTGTGACTTACTTACCACCTGTGACTTAACCTCAGGAAATATATACCACTTAGCAGAGTATGTGTGTATGTGATCCCAGCGGAAATGGAACCCACGACGTTGGCATTGCCAGTGCTACTCTCTCACCAACTGAACCTCACAGGACCTATTCACATCTTGTGACTGAACCTTTTAGAGTGGACGTTCTCTGTAGTGAAGCCCTTGTAGAATATTTTAAGTAGCACGGCGGTGCTACAGTAGATCGCTTGGAAATAGCAGTGGTCAGAGACGCCGTGGCCCAAAATCTGTCTTGCGTACTACTTGCTAAAATGACATACTGCCCAGTCAAAGCTCTTCTCTGTCCTGGCGCCCAAATGGTGGAACTGGCTTCCCCCTGAACCTAGGACAGCAGAGTCCCTGCCCATCTTCCGACTATCTTAAATAATCACACGGCACCTCCTCTTCTCCCCTCCCCCACACTGTGTCTAAAATTAATAAAAATACAAAATAAAACCTTTGGAACTTACACTCTCAGTTGACCTTTCCACCTTACTAGCACCGACTTTGCTGATTAGTACATTTTTCCTCAATAATGTAGCTATGATACAGTATGTGGTTGTCCCATCTAGCTATCTAAAGATGAATGCACGAACTGTAAGTTGCTCTGCATGAGAGCATCTGCTGAATGGCTAAATGTCTACGTTGAAGTACATTGTAGAGACACTTTTGTAGGAGGGGTTGGGGGTGTGATCACCATGAAGTGTGGAATAAATGTAGAGACTTTTTCACCGGGAATCGATGAGTACAGACCTTCTTGCTTTTTGCTACCTTGAAGTATTGCCTTGCCTAACCTCTTTCCCGAATCTGCAATGTTGTGTGGTTCGTTCCACGAAAAGAGTGCCCTTTGTGTTCCTTTTTGATATTTTAAGTAGAAATTGTGCACCAATATTGAATTTTAAGTCGGACATTGAATGAAAATGTATGAATAAAATAGACCACGTTGAGAATTCAAGAAATCTGATATGTAGTATGACTAAAGACTTGCTAAATTGCCTAAATTCAGTGTTTTGACATGTTCCTCCGTGCAACTTCTGTGACTTTTTACCCACTTAACCCTAAAATATCTCCCAGGTTTTCACCATCATTGTAAAGCCCTAGTTATTTTGTTGCTTTGACGGTCACCTCTGGATATGTATTATACATTTCATGTGATTTAGGGTCAACCCTGATAAGTGAACGGAACTCTCATTTTAATATGGTGAAACTATTCCATTTCAAAATCAACGTTGAACATCTAATAGTTCAATCATTATGAAAAAGCAGGTGAGCTGGTCTTTATGGTAATTTTCTGGGTTTTTTTTGTGGTGGAAAACTGAGCATTACATGTCAACCCTGTTACCCATAGATAAACAGGCTAGAAATGTTTTGAAAATTACATTTTATTTGAGTGATGTTCGATGGGGTTCAATCTAGGGTTTGGCTGGGCCACTCAAGGACATTCAGAGGCTTGTCCTGAAGCCACTCCTGCGTTATCTTGGCTGTGGGCATAGGGTCGGGGTCCTGTTGGAAGGTAAACCTTCGCCCCAGTCTGCGGTCCTGAGCGCTCTGGAGGAGGTTTTCATCAAGGATCTCTCTGTTCTTTGCGCCGTTCATCTTTCCCTCGATCCTGACTAGTCTCCTAGTCCCTGGCACTGAAAAACATCCCCACAGCATGATGCTGCCACCAGAAATTCCAGAAATTAACTTTTAACAAGGCACACCTGTTAATTGAAATGCATTCCAGGTGACTACCTTATGAAGCTGGTTGAGAGAATGCCAAGAGTGTGCAAAGCTGTCATCAAGGCAAAGGGTGGCTACTTTGTAGAATCTAAAATCTATATTGATTTAACACTTTTTTTTGGTTACTACATGATTCCAATATGAGTTATTTCGTAGTTTTGATGTCTTCACTATTATTCTACAATGTAGAACACAGTACAAATAAAGAAAAACCCTTGAATAAGTAGGTGGGCCTTAACTTTTGGCTGGTACTAAATATACTTTTTTTATCTCTTGAGATGGGGAAAATGTGTGTTTTTATGAAGCCTAACATGTGCTCTCTCTTACAGAATGTGAAATGTAAAGTTATTTTTGATCAAGTTGCACTGATCAAAAGGCACTGAATGGATGGAACATCTCATGTACACAGGAAATGCAACACAGGAAAATATTATCAGTGCAAAGTGCTCATGAATGATTTCTCCTGCTTTGTAAACAAGCAGCTTGCTCACAAAGTCAACTTCTGAAGCAAAATTGAAGTCATTCGGGGACTCGTATGAAAGTGGAAGGGAAAACACATTGAAGTCTGAGAGCTTCTCTGACGGGTGGTTTGCCTGATCAATGCCCTCCAATGTGGAAATGTGACTCCATATCCACTAATGTGTGTGTGTGTGTGTGTGTGTGTGTGTGTGTGTGTGTGTGTGTGTGTGTGTGTGTGTGTGTGTGTGTGTGTGTGTGTGTGTGTGTGTGTGTGTGTGTGTGCGCCTGCACTGTCTGTATGTGGGTACTCACCTTTCTCACTTTTTGTATAGATGAGTAAACACCTATGTCTCATTCTTTCTGTCTGGAATCTCGCCCTCTACCAGGTGATGCATACTACCTGGCCATCGGTGGAGGTGTAGCAGAACACAACTGGAACCACATCAAGACTGTTCTCCAGGATGAGGGTCTCAACTGCCAGCTGACTGACTACTCTGAAGACATGGGCATGATCAGCGTCCAGGGGCCCAAGAGGTGAGTGTGAACCCCCCCAAACAGGTGCCTTAATGTTACCCTTACACTAACCATCAAGTGGCCTAAGAGGTGAACTTGTTTAGTGGTGCATCTCAAAGGAAACCACACAGGGTGGCAGGAGCATAGGTTTGGGGGAGACAATGACAGAGGTGAGCCCCCCTCATGTGTGCAATAACAGGTCCTGAGCAGAGTGGTTATGCCCATTTTGAAACTGGCCCCTGTAACAGCTCATTTCAAAATCATGAGCATTAATATGGAGTTGGTCCCCCTTTGTGGCCATAACAGCCTCCACTCTTCTGTGCTTTCCACTTGATGTTGGAAAATGACTGCGGGGACTTGCTTCCATTCAGCCACGAGCATTAGTGAGGTTGGGCACGGATATTGGGCGATTAGGCCTGGCTCGCAGTCGGCGTTCCAATTCATCTCAAAGGTGTTCGATAGGTTTGAGTTCAGGGCTCTGTGCAGGCCAGTCATGTTCTTCCACACCGATCTCGACAAACCATTGAATGTCATTGTATGCTTTAGCATTACGATATCCCTTCAATGGAACTAAGGGGACTAGCCCAAACCATGAAAAACAGCCCCAGACCATTATTCCTCCTCCACCAAACTTTACAGTTGGCACTACACATTTCGGGCAGGTAGTGTTCTCCTGGCATCCACCAAATCCAGATTTATCCGTTGGACTGCCGAATGGTGATGAATCACTCCAGAGAACGCATTTCTATTGCTCCAGTGTCCAATGGCGGCGAGCTTTACACCACTCCAGCCGACGCTTGGCGATCTTAAGCTTGTGTGCGCCTGCTTGGCCATGGAAACCCATTTCATGAAGCTCCCAACTGACAGTTCTTGTGCTGACGTTGCTTCGAGGCAGTTTGGAACTCGGTAGTGAGCGTTGCAATGGTCTCTGACGTCAACCGCAGCAAGGAATGTCATCATACACAGAAATCTTGCCTCAGGATAGGGCCTGTTATTTCCAAGTCAAACCTACACTCAGGAAAGGGCCTCTCCTTGTGATGGAACACTAGTCTGTAACTGTATTCGGTAACTGTTAGAGCCATGAGGAAAAGATTCAACAGTCATAAAATCTTGACCATAGTACTCATTGTGGTCTGATTTCATGCCACTTGAGCATACCACGCCTTGCGTATGCTAAGTTATATGAAACCATTGACATTGGAAATGCAACGTTAGTTTTGTCTCTCTCACTGCACAGAAATGTAATCAACCCGACAGTTCCCTTACTGCATCTAGTATGGGCAAATTGTGTGTGTGGCAGCTACATTGCCATCCCCCTGGGTTTATCAGTATTAAAAACGGTAAATGATTCCCTGAATGCTTACGAAACGAAATGGCAAATAACCCTGCTCAATAAAGACTCCCTCATTTCTCATATGTCTTCAGTTTCTGAGATGAGGCTCTCACTTCTGCTTAGAGTAAGCCACAAGTCATCAGCACAACCACTACATACACACAGTTACACACACACACGCAGTTAAACACACACACACACACACAGTTACACCCACACACGCACAGTTACGCACACACATACAGTTACGCACACACACACAGTTACACACATACGCACAGTTACACACACGCACATAGTTACACATACACAATCACAGTCATGCACACACGCACATTTGCACGCACACACACACACACACAGAGTTACCCACATGCGTACACACACAGACAGTTGCACACACAGACAGTTACACGCACACACACACACACACTGCCATCCCCCTTGGTTTATCAGTATTAAAAACGGTAAATGATTCACTGAATGCTTACGAAACGGAATGGCAAATAACCCTGCTCAATAAAGACTCCCTCATTTCTCATATGTCTTCAGTTTCTGAGATGAGGCTCTCACTTCTGCTTAGAGTAAGCCACAAGTCATCAGCACAACCACTACATAGACAGTTACACACACCCACACAACCCCACACCCACACAACCCCACACCCACACAACCCCACACACACACACGCACACGCACACATACACACACACACACACAGTTACACACACACACACACAGTTACACACACGCAAACATGGTTACAAACACACACAGTTACACACACATAGTTACAAACACACACACACAGTTACACACGCACATATAGTTACATACACAGTAACACAAACACATATAGTTACACACACACATACACAGTAACACACACACACACATACACAGTTACACACACACACACACATACACAGTTACACACACACTTACACACACTCACACACACAGTTACACACACACACACACGGTTGCACACACACGCACAATTACACACACACACGCACACACAGTTACACACGCACACACAGTTACGCACACACTGTTACACACACACACACGCACAGTTACACACATGCACACAGTGGCACACAGTTACACGCGCACACACACACAGTTACATGTGCACACACACAGTTACACGCGCACAGTTACACGCGCACAGTTACACGCGCACAGTTACACGCGCACAGTTACACACGCACAGTTACACGCACACAGTTACACGCATACAGTTACACACACACAGTTACACACACACAGTTACACACACACAGTTACACACACAGTTACACAAACACGCACACACAGCTACACACACAGTTACACACAGTTACACAAACACGCACACACAGTTACGCACCACAGACACACACACACATAGTTACACGCACACACACACACACACACACAGTTACGGACACACACAGTTACGCACACGCACACACAGTTACGCACACGCACACACAGTTACGCACACGCACACACAGTTACGCACACGTACACACAGTTACGCACACGCACACACAGTTACGCACACACAGTTACGCGCACAGTTACGCACGCGGGCGCACAGTTACGCACGCAGGCGCACAGTTACGCACGCGGGCGCATAGTTACGCACGCAGGCGCACAGTTACGCACGCAGTTACACACACGCAGTTACACACACGCAGTTACACACACACACACAATTACACGCCCACACACACACGCAGTTACACGCCCACACACACACACGCAGTTACACACACACACACGCAGTTATACACACACACACAGTTTTACACACACACACACACACTTACACACACACACACAGTTACACACACGCACACACACGCACACACACACAGTTACACACACAGTTACGCAGTTACACACACACTTACACACACACACACTTACACACACACACACTTACACACACACACAGTTACACACACACACACACACACACACAGTTACACACACACACACACACACAGTTACACACACACACACACACACACATAGTTACACACACTCACACACACAGTTACACACACACACGGTTGCACACACGGTTGCACACACACGCACAATTACACACACACACACACAGTTACGCACACACAGTTACACACACACACAGTTACACACACACACAGTTACACACAGTTACACACATGCACAAAGTGACACACAGTTACACGCGCACACACACACACACACACAGTTACACGCGCACAGTTGCACACACACACAGTTACACACACACAGTTACACAAACACGCACACACAGTTACACACAGTTACACAAACACACACACAGTTACGCACCACAGACACACACACACACACATAGTTACACGCATACACACACACACACAGTTACGGACACACACAGTTACGCACACGCACACACAGTTACGCACACGCACACACAGTTACGCACACGCAGTTACGCACACACAATCACACAGTCACACACACAGTTACACATACACACACACACAGTTACACACACATGCACAGTTACACGCACGCACAGTTACACGCACGCACAGTTACACGCACGCACAGTTACACGCACGCACAGTTACACACACACAGTTACACGCACACACACACAGTTACACACACACAGTTACGCACACAGTCACACACACAGTTACACACACACACACACAGTTACACACACTCACACACACACCGTTACACACACTCACACACACACAGTTACACACACATGCACAGTTACACGCGCACATACACACACAGTTAAGCACACACAATCACAGTCACACACACAGTTACACACACACACAGTTACACACACATGCACAGTTGCACACACACACACACACACAGTTACACACACACACACAGTTACACACACACACACACACAGTTAAACACACACAGTTACGCACACACAGTTACACACACAGTCACACACACACAGTCAAACACACAGTTACACACACACACAGTCACACACACAGTTACACACACTCACACACACAGTTACACACACATGCACAGTTACACACACACGCACACGCAGTTAAGCACACACAATCACACAGTCACACACACAGTTACACATACACACACACACAGTTACACACACATGCACAGTTACACACACACACACACACACACACACAGTTACACGCACGCACAGTTACACGCACGCACAGTTACACGCACGCACAGTTACACGCACGCACAGTTACACGCACACAGTTACACGCACACACACACACAGTTACACACACACACACACACAGTTACACACACACACACACAGTTACACACACACACACACAGTCACACACACAGTTACACACACATGCACAGTTACACGCACACACAATCACAGTCACACACACAGTTACACACACACACAGTTACACACACACAGTTACACACACATGCACAGTTACACACACACACGCACAGTTACACACGCACAGTGACACGTGCACACAGTTACACGCACACAGTTACACACACATACACACAGTTACACACACATACACAAAGTTACACACACAGACACAGTTACACACACAGACGCAGTGGCACCACAGACACACACACACACACACACACACACACACACATAGTACACACACACACACACACACAATTGCACACACACACAGTTACAGTTACACACACAGTTACACACACACACATGCACACACAGTTACACGCACAATTATACACACACAGTTACACACAAACACAGTTACACACACACAGACACAGTTACACACACACACACACAGTTACGCAGTTACACACACACACAGTTACACACACACACACAGTTACACACACACACACACACACACACACACACACAGTTACGTAGTTACACACACACACACACACACACACACACACAGTTTCACACACAGACACAGTTACACACACACACACACAGTTTCACACAAACACACAGTTTCACACACACACAGTTACGCACCACAGACACACACGCGCACACACACAGTTACAGACACACACACACACAGTTAGACACACACACACACACACACACACACACAGTTAAACACACACAGTTAAACACACACAGTTACGCGCACACACAGTTCACACACACAGTTACACACACACAGTCACACACACAGTTACACACACACACACACAGTTACACACACACACACACAGTTACACACACACACATACAGTTACACACACACAGTTACACACACACAGTTACACACACACACACACACAGTTACACACACACAGTTACACACACAGTTACACACACACAGTTACACACACACAGTCACACACACAGTTACACACACTCACATACACACAGTTACACACACATGCACAGTTACACGCACACACACGCACACGCAGTTACAGCACACACAATCACACAGTCACACACACAGTTACACATACACACACACACAGTTACACACACATGCACAGTTACACACCCATGCACACACACACACACACAGTTACACACACATACACAGTTACACACACACAGTTACACACACACAGTTACACACACAGTTACACACACAGTTACACACTCACACACAGTATACACAGTTACACACTCACACACTTACACACACACACACACAGTTACACACACACAGTTACACACACAGTCACACACACAGTTACACACACACAGTCACACACACAGTTACACACACACACACACACACACACACACACACACACTCACACACACACACAGTTACACACACATGCACAGTTACACGCACACATACACACACAGTTAAGCACACACAATCACAGTCACACACACAGTTACACACACACAGTTACACACACACACACACACACACACACACACAGTTACACGCACGCACAGTTACACGCACGCACAGTTACACACACATACACACAGTTACACACACATACACAAAGTTACACACACAGACACAGTGGCACACACACACACACACACACACACACATAGTTACACACACACACACACACACACACACACACAGTTACAGTTACACACACAGTTACACACACAATTATACACACACAGTTACACACAAACACAGTTACACACACACACACACAGACACAGTTACACACACACACACACACACACACACACACACACACACACACACACACACAGTTACGCAGTTACACACACACACACACACACACACACACAGTTACACACGTTACACACACACACACACACACACACACACACACACACACACACACACACACACACACACACACACACACACACACACACACACAGTACACACACACACACACACACACACACACACACAGTTACACACACACACACACAGTTACACACACACACACACACACACACACACACACACACACACACACACACACACAGTTACACACACACACAGTTACACACACACACAGTTACACACACACACAGTTACACACACACACACACACACACACACACACACACACACACACACACACACACACACACACACACAGTTACACACACACACACACACACACACAGTTACACACACACACACAAACACAGTTACACACACACACACACACACACAGTTACACACACACACACAAACACACACACACACACACACACACACAGTTACACACACACACACACACACACACACACACACACACACACACACACACAGTTACACACACACACACACAGTTACACACACACACACACACAGTTACACACACACACACACACACACACACACACACACACACACAGTTACACACACACACAGTTACACACACACACACACACACACACACAGACACAGTTACACACACACACACATACACAGTTACACACACACACACAGTTACACACACACACACACACACACACACACACAGTTACACACACACACAGTTACACACACTCAGTTACACACACACAATTACGCACACACACACACAGTTACACACGCACACACACACAGTTACACACACACGCGCACACACAGTTTCACACACAGACACAGTTACACACACACACACACAGTTTCACACAAACACACAGTTTCACACACACACAGTTACGCACCACAGACACACACGCGCACACACACACACACACAGTTACAGACGCACACACACACACACACACAGTTACACACACACACAAGCAGTTACACACACACACACACACACAGTTAAACACACACAGTTACGCACACACAGTTACACGCGCACACACAGTCACACACACAGTTACACACACACAGTCACACACACAGTTACACGCGCACACACACACGCAGTTACACACACACAGTTACACACACACACACACAGTTACACACACACACAGTTACACACACACAGTTACACACACACACACACAGTTACGCACACACAGTTACACACACAGTCACACACACACAGTCACACACACACAGTCACACACACAGTTACACACACTCACATACACACAGTTACACACACATGCACAGTTACACGCACACACACACGCACACGCAGTTAAGCACACACAATCACACAGTCACACACACAGTTACACATACACACACACACAGTTACACACACATGCACAGTTACACACCCATGCACACACACACACACACAGTTACACACACATGCACAGTTACACGCACACAGTTACACACACGCACAGTTACACGCACGCACAGTTACACGCACGCACAGTGACAAGCGCACAGTGACACGTGCACAGTTACACGCACACAGTTACACGCACACACACACAGTTACACACACACAGTTACGCACACAGTCACACACACAGTTACACACACACAGTCACACACACAGTCACACACACACAGTCACACACACACACAGTTACACACACTCACACACACACACACAGTTACACACACACACATACACACACAGTTCACACACACAGTTACACACAGTTACACACACACACAGTTACACACACACACACACAGTTACACACACACACACACAGTTACACACACACATACACAGTTACACACACATACACAGTTACACACACATACACAGTTACACACACATACACAGTTACACACACACACACAAAGTTACACACACACACACAGTGGCACCACAGACACACACACACACACACACACATAGTTACACACACACACACACACAATTGCACACACACACACAGTTACAGTTACACACACAGTTACACACACACACATACACACACAGTTACACACACACACAGTTACACACACACACACACACACAGTTACACACACACACACACAGTTACACACACACACACACACACACACACACAGTTACACACACAGTTACACACACACACACACACACACACACACACACAGTTACACACACACACACAGTTACACACACACACACACACAGTTACACACACACACACACACACAGTTACACACACACACACACACACACAGTTACACACACACACACACACACACACACACAGTTACACACACACACACACAGTCACAGTTACACACACACACACACACACACACACACACACAGTTACACACACACACAGTTACACACACACACAGTTACACACACACACACACACACAGTTACACACACACACAGTTACACACACACAGTTACACACACACACACACACAGTTACACACACACACACACACACACAGTTACACACACACACACACACACAGTTACACACACACACACACACACACACAGTTACACACACACACACACAAACACAGTTACACACACACACACACAGTTACACACACACACACACACAGTTACACACACACACACACACACACACACACACACAGTTACACACACACACACACAGTTACACACACACACACACATACACAGTTACACACACACACACACACAGTTACACACACACACAGTTACACACACAGTTACACACACACACAGTTACACACACACACAGTTACACACACACAGTTACACACACACACACACACAGTTACACACACACACACACAGTTACACACACACACACACACACACACACACACACACACACACACAGTTACACACACACACACACAGTTACACACACACACACAGTTACACACACACACACACACAGTTACACACACACACACACACAGTTACACACACACACACACAGTTACACACACACACACACACACACACACAGTTACACACACACACACACACACAGTTACACACACACACACAGTTACACACACACAGTTACACACAGTTACACACACACACAGTTACACACACACACACACACACACAGTTACACACACACACACACACACACAGTTACACACACACACAGTTACACACACACACACACACAGTTACACACACACACACACACACACAGTTACACACACACACACACACAGTTACACACACACACAATACACAGTTACACACACACAGTTACACACACACACACACACACACACACACACACACATACACAGTTACACAACACACACACACAGTTACACACACACACACAGTTACACACACACACACACACAGTTACACACACACACACACACACACACAGTTACACACACACACACACACACACACACACACACACAGTTACACACACACACACAGTTACACACACACACAGTTACACACACACACACACAGTTACACACACACACACACACACACAGTTACACACACACACACACAGTTACACACACACACACACAGTTACACACACACACAGTTACACACACACAGTTACACACACACACACACACACACACACACACAGTTACACACACACACACACACAGTTACACACACACACACACACACACAGTTACACACACACACACACACACAGTTACACACACACACACACACACACAGTTACACACACACACACACACATACACAGTTACACACACACACACACAGTTACACACACACACACACACACACAGTTACACACACACACAGTTACACACACACACACACAGTTACACACACACACACAGTTACACACACACACACACACACACACAGTTACACACACACACACACACAGTTACACACACACACACACAGTTACACACACACACAGTTACACACACATACACAGTTACACACACACACATACACAGTTACACACACACACAGTTACACACACACACACAGTTACACACACACACACACACAGTTACACACACACACACACAGTTACACACACACACACACACACACACACACACACACACACACACACACACACACACACACACACACACACACACACACACACACACACACACACACACAGTTACACACACACACACAGTTACACACACACAGTTACACACACACAGTACACACAGTCACACACACACACACACACACACACACACACACACACACACACACACACAATTGCACACACAGTTACAGTTACACACACAGTTACACACACACACATGCACACACAGTTACAGTTACACGCACAATTATACACACACAGTTACACACAAACACAGTTACACACACACACACACACACACACACACAGCTACACACACACACACACACACACAGTTACGCAGTTACACACACACACACACAGTTTCACACACACACACAGTTACACACACACACACACACACACACACACACACAGTTACACACACACAGACACAGTTACACACACACACACACACACACACACACACACACACACACACACACACACACACACACACACACACACACACACACAGTTACGCACCACAGACACACACACACACACACAGTTACACACACACACACACACACACACACACACACACACACACACACACACACAGTTACACACACACACACAGTTACACACACACAGTTACACACACACACAGTTACACACACAGTTACACACACACACACACACAGTTACACACACACACACACACACAGTACACACACACACACACACACACACACAGTTACACACACACACACACACACAGTTACACACACACACACACACACACACAGTTACACACACACACACACACACACATACACAGTTACACACACACACACACACACACACACACACACAGTCACACACACACACACACACAGTTACACACACACACACACACACACACACACACACACACAGTTACACACACACACACACAGTTACACACACACACACACAGTTACACACACAGCACAGTTACACACACAGTTACACACACACACACAGTTACAGTTACACACACAATTATACACACACAGTTACACACATGCACAGTTACACAGTTACAGTTACACGCACAACTATACACACAGTTACACACACACACACACAGTTACATGCACACACACACAGTTACACACACACACAGTACGCACACACACACACACAGTTACACACACACACAGTTACACACACACACACACAGTTACACACACACACAGTTACACACACACACACACACACAGTTACACACCACAGTTACACACACACACAGTTACACACACACAGTTACACACACACACACACAGTTACGCACACGCACACACAGTCACACACACACACACACACAGTTACACATGCACACACACAGTTACACACACACATGCACACACAGTCACACACACACAGTCACACACACAGTTACACACACATGCACAGTTACACGCACACAGTTAATCACAGTTACACGCACACACACAGTTACACACACACACATGCACACACAGTTACAGTTACACGCACAATTATACACACACAGTTACACACAAACACAGTTACACACACACACAGACACAGTTACACACACAGTTACACACACACACACACACACACACACAGTTACTCAGTTACACACACACACAGTTACACACACACACGTACACACACACACACACAGTTATGCAGTTACACACACACACACACACACACAGTTTCTCACACACACACACACACACACACACACCGTTTCACACACACACACACAGTTACGCACCACAGACACACACACGCACACACAGTTACACACACACACACACACACACACACACACACACACAGCAGTTACACCACACACACACACACACACACAGTTACACACGCACACACACACAGTTACACACACACACACACACACACAGTTACACACACACACACACACACACAGTTACACACGCACACACACACCCACAGTTACACACACACACAAGCAGTTACACACACACCCACACACACACATGGTTACACACACACACACACACACACACACACAGTTACACACGCACACACACACCCACAGTTACACACACACACACACACACACACACACACACACACACACACACACACACAGTTACACACACACACACACAGTTACACACACAGTTAGTTACACACACAGTTACCCGCACACACAGTTACAGTTACATGCACAATTATGCACACACAGTTACACACATGCACACATAGTTACGCACATGCACACACACACAGTTACACACACACACACAGTTACACACACACACACACACACACACAGTTACGCACACGCACACACAGTTACGCACACACAGTTACGCACACGCACACACAGTTACACACGCACACACACACAGTTACACACGCACACACACAGTTACACACACACATGCACACACAGTCACCACACACACACAGTCACACACACAGTTACACACACATGCACAGTTACACGCACACAGTTAATCACAGTTACACGCACACACACAGTTACACACACACACACACAGTTACGCACCACAGACACACACACGCACACACAGTTACACACACACACACAAGCAGTTACACCCACACAGACACACACACACAGTTACACACACATACACACACAGTTACGCACACACACACACACAGTTACGCACGCACACACACACCCACAGTTACACACACACACAAGCAGTTACACACACACCCACACACACACATGGTTACACACACACGCACACACACACCCACAGTTACACACGCACACAAGCAGTTACACACACACACACACAGTTACACACACACACAGTTAGTTACACACACAGTTAGTTACACACACAGTTACCCGCACGCACAGTTACAGTTACACGCACAATTATACACACACAGTTACACACATGCACACACAGTTACAGTTACACGCACAACTATACACACAGTTACACACATGCACACATAGTTACGCACATGCACACACACACAGTTACACACACACACAGTTACACACACACACAGTTACACACACACAATTACGCACACACACACACAGTTACACACACACAGTTACGCACACGCACACACAGTTACACACGCACACACACACAGTTACACACACACACACGCGCACACACAGTTACACACACACGCACACACACAGTTACACACACACATGCACACACAGTCACACACACACAGTCACACACACAGTTACACACACATGCACAGTTACACGCACACAGTTAATCACAGTTACACGCGCACACACACAGTTACACACACACACACACAGTTACGCACCACAGACACACACACACAGTTACACACACACACACAGTTACACACGCACACACACACAGTTACACACGCACACACACACAGTTACACACACACACGCACACACACACACACACACACACACACACACACACACACACACACACACACACACACACACAGTTACACACACACACACACAGTTGCACACACACACACACAGTTACACACACACACAGTTACACACACACACACACACACACACACACACACACACACAGTTACACACACACAGTTACACGCACACACTTACACACACACGAACACAGTTACACACACAGTTACACACACACTGTTACACACACACACACACACACGGTTGTACACACACACACAGTTACACACACACACAGTTACACACACACTCAGTTACACACACACGCACACACACACATACACACACATACACACACACACAGTTACACACACACACACACACACACACACACACACACACACACACACAGTTACACACACACACACAGTTACACACACACACACACACACACACACACACACACACACACACACACACACACACACACACACACACACACACACACACACACACACACACACACACACACACACACACACACACAGTTACACACACACACAGTTACACACACACACACACACACACACACACACACACACACACACACACACACAGTTACACACACACACAGTTACACACACACACACACACACACACACACACACACACACACACACACACACACACACACACACACACAGTTACACACACAGTTACACAGTTACACACACACAGTTACACGCAGACACTTACACACACACACACGAACACAGTTACACACACAGTTACACACACACACACGAACACAGTTACACACACAGTTACACACACACTCAGTTACACACACACACACAAACATAGTTACACACACACACAGTTACACACGCACTCAGTTACACACACACACACACACACACACACACACACACACACACACACACACACAGTTACACACACACAGTTACACGAACACAGTTACACACACACACACACACAGTTACACACACACTCAGTTACACACACACACACAAACATAGTTACACACACACATACACACACAATTACACATACACACACACGCACACACAGTTACAGTTACACACACACGCACACACAGTTACAGTTACACACGCAGTTACACACACACACACATACACACACAGTTACACACACACAGTTACACACACACAGTTATGCACACACAGTTACGTACACACCCTACCTTTGAAGCTTCCAGTCTGTTATTTGAACTCAATCAGCATGACAGAGTGATGTCAGCAGGTCCTTTTGTGTCAGGGCTGAAATGCAGTGGAAATGTTTTCAGGGGATTCAGTTAATTTGCATGGCAAAGAGGGACTTTGCAATTCATCTGATCACTCTTCATAACATTCTGAAGTGTATGCAAATTGCTATCATACAAACTGAGTCAGCAGACTTTGAAAATTCATATTTGTGTCATTCACAACTTTTGGCCACGACTGTACACAGTTTCTGAAATGAGGCACTCACTTTTACTTCGAGTAAGTCACTAGTCATCAGCACAACTAATATGTCACTTACAGTTACTGCTGGTTTACTTACAGTAATTCATCAGCACAGCCCGTGATGTTAGTCACATACAGTTACCCTAGCCTTACTCACTCTATAGCCTCCATTTAAGTCACCCTGGACAGATGTGGGTGAGCAAAGCTGCTCTAGGCCCAAAACTTGTTTAACCTTGCTAGCATCCCACCTGGCCAACATCCAGTGATAATGCAGAGCGCCAAATTCAAATAAATTACAATAAAAATTTCACTTTCATGAAATCACACATGCAAGACACCAAATTAAAGCTACACTTGTTGTGAATTCAGCCAACGTGTCAGATTTCAAAAAGGCTTTACAGCGAAAGCAAAAGATTCTATTATCTGAGGACAAGCACCCTCCAGGCGCTACACAAAACGCAGAAATAAAGATATAATTCATGCCTTACCTTTGACAAGCTTCTTCTGTTGGCACTCCAATGTGTCCCATAAACATCACAAATGGTCCTTTTGTTTGATTAATTCCAACTCGCGCAACATGACTACAAAATTTCTCATAAGTTACCTGTAAGCTTTGTCCAAACTTCTTTCCTAATACAACTTTATGTATTTTTTGACGTAAATAATCGATAAAATTTAAGACGGGATTCACTGTGTTCAACGCCGGAGGAAAACAAAGTGGAGAGTGCTTTTCAGGTCATGCACCTCTAACAAAGAGTACACTTCCCTCGTGCCTCGTTCTGAACAGTGCTACTTCTTAATTTCTCAAAGGAAAAACCTCAACCAATTTCTAAAGACTGTTGACATCCAGTGGAAGCGATATGAACTGCAAGAAAGTCCTTTAGAAATCTGGATTTCCAATGAAAACACACATTGAAAAGAGTGACCTCAAACAAAAAATATTCTGAATTGTTTGTCCTCGGGGTTTTGCCTGCCAAATAAGTTGATTCAAACAGTTTTAGAAACGTCAGAGTGTTTTCTATCCAAATCTAATAATATGCATATCTTAGCTTCTGGGCCTGAGTAGCAGGCAGTTTACTTTGGACACGCTTTTCATCCGGATGTGAAAATACTGCCACCTATCCCAGAGAAGTTAAACGTTCCGGTTGAAAAGGATTTCACTGTGACTGTGAACTTGCTGTGGACCTTGTCGTTGGGCCACCTTCTGCTCCGTCTGTCTCTCTGTCTCAACAGACTAACTCCAGCTCGTAGAAATGACTGGCCCCAGCCCCCATACATATTAGTGTCTTTTTCATCATGTCTCCCCCCCCTCCCTCATCATCTCTCACTTCATCCCTCGCCCCCCTTCTCACAATCCTGAAATATGAATGAAATGCTGTCACAACACATCTGAAACTCAAATGAGTCCTCTGCGGCAGTGTAGCTAGCGACGAGGAGGCAATGAGAGGATATTGAAGAGGAGGGGGGGATTTCTCTCTGGTCTGATTTGTATCTCAGAATACACGGATAGGCAGGGGCCACATACTTGTTCCCTTGTACTGTGTGGGCTCTGTGTATCACATACATAGTTGGGACTGAATTAGTAGTTCTGCAAATAGTTTGATGAAGTTTAATTAGTGCAATCTCAATTTAGAAATGTTTAATTCGATGTTGTCACGTAATAGTGCAATAGGAGTTTTACAACAACTAAAATTGTTTGTTGGTTAGTTAGATTTGGTTAGATTTGGGGGTGATATGCAGCCAGCTGTGTGTGTGTGTGATTTCTCATTAGGAACAGATCTGTGATCCTGCGCTAACTGCCACACTAAATGGGTAGTCTGATCAACTAATTGGCTGTTTCACAGCCCACACTATCCACGCACTAACGCACACACTCACACAGAGGGTTTATAATTAGACAGCTTGTCGGCCTCTACAGTTCAGTAAGCATGACGTTTCAGGGGGAAGGAAATGGGTGGAGGCTGTTCATGAAATATCGGAGCGCTTTATACCACTGATCCATTCAACAGCAACTAATCACATTGCCTCATACATTTAAAAAAAATACCCTGAAACCACCTACCTTCACGAACAAAATATATTATCTCTCCACCTCCACATATTCCCCTGGCCCTACACCTTATCTCCCTCTGTACCTCACACATTTAATTTGTCCTTTATGAGTTCCTCTGCTTAGTGGTAGGTGCTTGCACACACACACGCGCGCGCTCTGGCAGAGCCTAAACATCCATTACTCTTCCGCCGTCCACCGGCAGCCGCTCCAACTCTGAGATTTACCTCTGAAGAATGATGCGTCTGCAATCTCAGCCAGCCGTCCGGCCATTCCTGTACCTAGAAAAGCCCAGGTCCTTGTCGTAAATGGCATATTTTGGCATATTTTTATACAGAGGTTTGTTTATCAACGTAGCGTGACCGTAGCGGCTCACAGTCCACGTCTCTTCCCTAGTGTAAACATCCATCACTTTGACTGCTGCCAATGTAGCAACGCTGCGTTTGTGTCTTGAGGATGGAGCCTTATTTGACCTGTACCTGGAGACACTGACGCTGCCGCCGGCCCCGAAATGAGGAAGCCATCTCTATCTCAATTTTAGAGTGCAGTTACTCAATTGTTTAAAATGCTGTCCCCTGTCTCCTCCCTTTCTTCTGGCAATTGTTGTAAAGTATTTGACGGGTGAAAAAATGATGGTAGAAAGTCATCATTATGCTGGAGGAAAGAGGTGTACGAAGCCAAATGAGAGAGAAGCGTCACAGTCACATCGTCTAGGCTGTTTTGGCCCAATAGCCCTGCAAGCCACGCAGCTGCTACCAATGACTACAGTCAGGGGCCCTTCAGTGATAGCCTGATCGCAAATTGGTTTGTGCTGTCTTGCCAGCTCCCTACAGTCATTGTCTAGTTTGGCAAGACTCAACCACCCAACCAAACCTGAACACTGTCCATGAAATATGAATGATGTTTTGTTTTTGTCTACTCGATCATGAGTGTGTGTTGTGCCGCGCTGCCTGTCTGACTTATATTGTCTGTCGTGGACTTTTCTCAGATGGACAGGTTGACTGCTAGGTACTTTGGCTGACGTGAGCTCTGCTGCCATTGGTGATTGACCGATATACTGTTGATTCACTAATGATCACTTTTGGCAGTTGCTGGTTAGAGCAGTTCCTGATTGGCTGATACTGGTTGATTGACAGCTGATTTGCTGACATGGTGTTCTGTGTCTGTCCACAGTCGAGAGGTGCTACAGGAGATCCTGGATACAGACCTGAGTAACGAAGCCTTCCCTTTCTCGACACACAAAGTCTGTAACGCTGCCGGACACAAGGTAAGAGAAAGGACCTGTCTGTCTGTCTTCCTGGCTGGCTGGCTCTATTGGTCTGTCTGGCGAGCAGTTATTTTCCCCTTTCATTCCCACCCTTAGACACACACACACACACTCCTGCCTCATCAAATGTATAATTTAATCTGGTACAAATGACTTTTCTTCACACAGTGATGTCAATTGCCAATGGAATTCAAATAGTAAATTTGAATAAATGTACACTTCATGGCACTGCTTGAAGAAGGGTTCTTTTCTCCTTAGTGTGCATGAGAGAGAGCAAGGAAAGAGCGAGGGTGCATAACTTTGCGCGTGTGCGTTCATGCGTGCACAAAGGTGGTTGTTGTATGTGCGCGCGTTTGCTTGTAGCTGCCTGCATGTGTGTTTTGTTGTGTGTCTTGGCCTAGTTGTGTATTGTGAGTGAGGAACCCGAGTGAGTATTGTGCCTGTTTATGGGACAGATGGCCTGGCTCACATCACCCCTGTGACTGACTGAGACCTCATGTCAAACACTGCACACTTCTCTAACCTCCCTCTCTCTTTTTTTCCTATTGCGCTCTCTCATCTGTCCCTCTCCCCCTCTCCATTATTCATATCTCCCTTGAATCGAAACATTTGTCTTTCACCATCCAGTCTTTTCCTCCTCTCTGCCTCATTTCAGAGTTGTAGAAAACATGTGCGTCTCTCTGTACATTTAATACATACCATCTTAATTTGACCAGTTTCTCACGGCAGTAAAATAGGAAATCTGAATTATGTGGATTATAATTAATGGATATTTTTGTAGGGGTTGATGCATTTTCCGTTGGGGCAAATCAAGTTTAAGTGGAAATTACAAACTTTAGAAGCCTTTTTAAACCTTCAATACACCACAAGTTGCCACAATCTGACAACAGTGATCAAATTAAGAGACAATATCTCTATACATGTTTAGCTGTAATACATTTGGAGTGTTAAAAAAAAAAAAAAATCCAATACAGCTCTAACTATTACAGTGTAATTACAGTACAGTATAAAACACTAGGTCCTCTGTATGTTTCCCAGTAGATGAGCAGAGCAGCGTTGGAACGGAGTGGCTCTCCTCTCCCAAATAAAGACAGCTCTATTTCGAACTAAGCCTCTGGCGCAGTGTCACTAATGCATTCTGTTTTGATTTTGCTGAATTATGTCATCGTTTTTTTCTGGATCCCCCTTGTTTCTTTGGCATCTGCCTGCCGTCACTAATGCCCCATCCTGTCCTACATTAAGTACGGTCTTAGTGGCATTTTAGTCCCAATGATGGTCTCACTGCTGTGCTGAAAACACGGTCTTTGCCTGTGCCCCAACTCACTCATTCCACATCATTCTCCCATACAGGTTTAACATACCGTGAGGCAGGTTGTTTGGTTTGGAGGGGGTGTGCGTGCACACCCACACGTGCGCACACACCCACACGCGTGCCCACCCCCACGCACGCACACCCACCCACGTGCATGCATGCTTGGGTGTGCGTGCACGTGGGTGTGCATGTGTGCCTGCATGTGCATGCATGATTATTATTTGTGTATGTGTTATGTGAGAGGATCTTGGCCTAGTTCTGTCCAGATCCCTGGAGTTTCCTGCTGTGAGTGGGGGGGGATAAAGGGACCTGTGTGAGGCTGTGTTGGCCAGATGGTGTGGCTGACAGGGCCTCCTCTGGGGCTGCCTCTTCAACCATCCTTGCTGTTGTCACATCTCCTCAACTTCTCCTCACATTCCTCCTGCTGTCCTGCTTCACCAGTCTCTCACCCTCTCTCCTTCTTTAGTCTCACATCTCTTCTTCTGCTCTTACTCTTTTCTTCTCCCTATCCAGCTCTATCCCGAACACATTTTTATCAGTTCCTATCCTGTTCCTTTCCCATGCTTCTGTTCATCCTCCCACGCTCTCTCTCTCTCTCTCTCTCTCTCTCTCTCTCTCTCTCTCCTCTCTGTTCCCTCTCTCCCTGCGAGGAACTTCTTCATTAGAATGTACGGCAGCCCGGCATACAGACCGTATCCTTGAAGACGTGTGTGTGTGTGTGTGTGTGTGTGTGTGTGTGTGTGTGTGTGGGAACAGTAGATAGTAGGAGGGTTACAGGGCAGCTGTGCTGTTCTCCAGAAGGGTTCTCTGTCAGACTAGACCAGTGTGAGCTGCCTTCCTGCTCTCAAGGACAACTCGTACACAATTCCTCTATTCATTCCATTACATATATATTACATTGGGTTCTGGCCATGCAATTTAAGTTCTCATTGCATACAGTGTGTTGGGAAGAGAACTATCGGTTGCAATTACTGTGTCTTATTAGAGCCCCGTCCGTCATGTCCCACGACATTTAAATGATCACTTTCCTCGTTCGCTCACTAACTCGCTCACTGTCTTTCACTCATGAATTCTCATTCTGTCACCCCCTCCCCCTCTAGGTGCGTGCCATGCGTCTGTCCTTCGTGGGTGAGCTGGGCTGGGAACTGCACATCCCGAAGGACTCCTGCTTGCCCGTCTACCAGGCTGTCATGGCTGCCGGTGCCAAGCACAGCATCATCAACGCAGGATACAGAGCCATCGACTCCCTCAGTATAGAGAAAGGTGTGTGTGCGTGTGTGTGTGTGTGTGTGTGCCAATGACTCCCACAGCATAGACATGTACTTCAGCATCGAGAAAGGTATAGTACAGCTCCGAAAGAGTTTGGTGGCAGAAAAACAACTCAACAAAGTGTTTCCGGAACCAGCTGTGGTAACACAACCACCAGCTGTGCTTCAGCTATGACATGTTCCAGGAAAACATATTAGTGAGATGTGCCAGGAAAAGTTGGGACTTTACTACCCCTTTTCTTCTGTAACGGCAGTGGGATAATCACACACTACAGATTCTTATTAGCTTAGTTTGGCAATGACACAGAGTACAAGGTGTGGAATGTTGGCTTAACTGACTAGTGCCCAGGCTAAGAGTACAGTAACAGTCCTATTAATGTCTTAACTGAATGTATAAACCTCCATAGGCAGTAGACAGTGTGTCAGATGCACACATTTCCATTGGTATCAGTCGTAGTGTTGTCACGATACCAGTATTGCGATACTAGGAAGCAAAGGAAACAAAACACGAAGCGGACAGAATTTCTCGAGGAAAACAGTCCTAATGTTGGAGAAAACTGCCTTATGTTGTCACCCAGAGTCACATTTGTTTTACAGAAGTAGATTTTAAAGGACCATAGAGTTGGTATGGTAAGTATCGCGATACTGGTGTCGTGACAACATGGAGCAGAGCTGTAAGTGAAACAGAGCGTGTTTGGTTCAATACATGTGTCCTTGAGAGAACAGCAGTAGCATGACTAGCAGAAATGAGAGACCCATTACAGTGGCTGTTTGACGCATCAGCAGGTAGAGATTAGTTGCATGCCCGCTTGCCACTTCCTTGTATACTCTCACTTACAGCTCGCTGCCTCCGGCTAGCCCTTGTGGTGAATTGGGGAGAAGATCCATGCACAAGTTTCCCCTTGCCGGTACAAAGCCTCTCCGTGACCAAGACTCCTGTCGGGCCTCCTCGCGGCGGCACACGTTTACTGGTTGTCTTGAAACTCCAGTCTAACCGGCTGGGGATCTCGGGAGCAGCAGTGGGCCCCAGAGATGCATCTGTACAGGCCCACATCTGTCCTGGCAGCCATCAACCACTGTCGTCCCGCTGCCTTGTGGGTTAATCTGGTACGACAACGGCTTGGGGAGCACACCTTGAAAGAAAAGCAGCGTGCTCGCGGGCGCGCGGATGCCGACAGAGTGCGGTTCCGGCAGCCTCCTGCAGCTGTGGAAGGTACTGGTTGTCCCCCCTTGCCACTGGAATTTCACCTTCCTACAGTGATGTTGTGCTGTTGGGGATTGCGCGCACACTCAGCGGCACTTTAAATAACTTCCTTTGCACAGGTATCCACTTCTGACCTCGGTGAAGCCATCAACCGGAAACCGGGAGCCCTTAATTAGACCCCTGCACGCCAGCGGCACAGGGCTATTATGGTCGCCCGCAGCTGGGACTTGAGTGGCAGCTGCTCTCAGCAGACCCCTGTGTGACGGAGCATCCCGACGTAGGAGCCACACTGCTCACCCCAGCTGGGGAGAGGCCTAGAAAAGGTGGCCTAAAAATTGCCCACTCACTCCATCCTGGATAGGCTACCGCACCTATCGGGAGTTCCACAACATCAGCACGGTGTGGGACTGGCAATTAAGAACAACCTTCTACCCAGCCTCACCGAAACACCTGTCGGTGAGGAAGAGAGAAAGACTCATGTCTCACCATATCCCCCTAGCCAATATGCATTATGCTACTCTTCTCAGTGCATACGCACCAACGTTACCATCTGAAAATTAGGCAAAGGACGGCTTCTACCAGTCACTAGATGAGGCCCTTCACCGCATCCCCAGGAATGACAACATCTTTCTGCTGGGTGACTTCAACGCTCAGGTGGGACAGAACAACGGGATATGGAACAGAGTGTTGGGTAGGCATGGTGTTGGCCAGGTCAATGAGAACGGCATGAGACTACTAACTCTGTGCCGAGCAATGACCTCATTGTCACTGACACCCACGCTCCAAACACTGGCACCTGATGTACTACGTCATAGTGAGACGTTCTGACACTAACGACGTCCTGCTGACACGTGCCATGCCCCCCCCCCCCCCCAACGCCTGCAGAAGTCCAGTAAGAGGCAACTGCACTGTTTCCGGCATGAGAAAGCTGCAGTAAGGTACGAGTTCTGCCGCTCTCTCACTGAAAGGCTGAGGGAGACTGAGCCTCTTCTGATGGCAGAGGACCCCGTGGACCAGAAGTGGGCATCTATTAGGTCAGTGCTCTATCAGGCAGCGGCCCACTCCATTGGCTACAGAGGTAGGACTGGTTCGATGAGAACTCTGACACCATCACAGCCTTACTGGACAATATGCAGAAAGCGCACAGGGCTACTCTCAACAGCCCCACATCTGCTACCTTTTGCAAGAAAGTGCCAACAACCTTGCGAATGGTGGACGAATAAGGCACAGGAAATCAACATTTATGCTGACAAAAACGACATTCACAATTTCTACAGCTCAACTAAAGCTATCTGTAGCCCTAAAAGTCTCTTCATCACCCCCATGAAAACAGTTGATAGTCTGACTCCCTTGAAAGACCAAAACCAGATCCTGATGAGGTGGGCTGACCACTTTGAAGCACTACTCAATCAGCGTTCTCCTACAGACCACTCCATCCGTCCACCCATTCAAGGCCTCAACCATTCACTAACCTTCCAAGAGGTGTTATCAGCTATCCATTCACTCAAGAACAACGAGACTCTTGGCGCTGACAGCATCCCGGCAGCGCTACTTAAGAAGGGAGGTTACTTCTGTACCAGAACGCTCCACCAGTACATCACTGAGGTTTGCGACCGGGAGATCGTCCCACAACAGTGGCGGGATGTAAACATCGATAAGAACAAGGCTGACAAGTCCATTTGTGGCAACAGCCGGGGGGGGGGGGTTGTTCACCAGCCTGTGTAGGTGAACAGGAGTATGGTCAACATGATATTCTTGGGACACAAGCAACTCCAAGAGAAGTGCCATGAATAACATCAGGATCTTTCATGGCCTTTGACTCTGTGAGCAGGAAACTACTATCAGGCATTCTACTCAAATTTGGATGTCCAGGCAAATTTGTCAACATCCTTTTCCAGTTCCATGAGGGGATGATTGCTCTGGTGGCCATTGGAGGGCAGGAGACGGTGCCATTTAGAGTAAGCATCGGTGTGAGGCAGGGGTGTGTGCCTCGCACTGGTTCTCTTTAACGTCTTAATGTCTCAGGAGCGCTTGCCAGGGAAGATCCTGTACGGCCAGCTACATCTTGGCTGGCGGTCTGCAGGGGAAAGCTGAAGCTCTACAAGGGCCAGCTGAAATTGTCACTGAAGAAGTGCAACATAAAACCCACAGACCTAGAGGATGCTGCTGCCAACCGTTCCACCTGGCGGCAGCTCTGCCAGAGCGGTGTACAGAGGTGGGAAGGAGGAGAGGAGCACAAAGAGACAGCAAAAACAGCTCAGGAGACATACAACCTTGCCTGCCCCCCGCCAACACAGACTGCATATGCCCCACCTGCAATAAAGTTTGTTTGTGGATCTCTGATTGGACTCTACAGTCACCAAAGAATTCAACGTTAACTCAGAAGTGGAAGTGATCATCGAATACGTTGGACAACGATAAGCAACTTCTTTGAGAGTGCTTAACCTCTGCGCGCTTGCATGCGTTCATGTTTCTGTGTCTAATGAATGCAGAGGAAGCTGGTTGGAGGAGCTAAAGTAGGATGGGCTCATTGTAATGGCTGGAATGGAATACATGTACATTTATCAAACATATGGAAACCGCATGTTTGACTCTGTTCCATGAATTCCATTCCAGTCATTATCATCCTCCTATGGCTCCTCCCACCAGCCTCCACTGACTGAGCGTGAGTGTGTAAGCGTTTATTACATCTGACTCATCCATTCTGTGTCCTACCTCTTCCAAGGTTTGCAGTTTGGCTGAATAGTGACTCCCCTCCTCTCTCCCTAGGCTACAGACATTGGCATGCTGACCTGCGGCCTGACGACACACCTCTGGAGGCGGGACTAGCGTTCACCTGTAAGATGAAGAGCACCATTCCCTTCCTGGGTCGGGCCTCTCTGGAGAAACAGAAAGCTGAGGGACTACGTAGACGCATTGTCTGTTTCACCATTGATGAGTGAGTGGTCACGGTCACCATGGCAACTTTTTTAGCTTGAGGACATAATTAAATGTCACCAGCATTATTTTCTTATATCCTCGGCTTCTTCCTCCTCCTTCCATGTGGGTCTTCGATAACTCCAGTTAGAACGGTGTGAGTTTCTCTTCTTTTTTAAAGTCAACATGACCATGGCCTTAATGACAACCATAGAAATAGAAATGACAGAATCATATTTCCGTAACTTAGCCCACAAGTCTTCCCTGCCGTTAGTGTACTGTAGCAGACCTGGTCTAAATGTGGTCTAAATGGTGAGGGACTAAGTGATGTTTCCAGTCATTCACTAAAACTGCTGTGGTTCGATTAGAATGGGATTCGGTAAGAAGTGGATTTAAAGGACTGTCAGCCTGACGTGATATCGTTTTCTGAGTTGATTCACTGAGACTACTCTGTCTGGTTCGGGTCTGAGGTGCAGATAGAAATTCAATGAGTGGAGCTGACATGATCCCCTATTATACACGCGGACAATCATATCTGTTCTACACAAGACATTTCTGTCTGAACGCTCGAACGTTACATCACCTGAGCAGGTCTGTTTGATGTAGTGTGAGCCGTCTGTCTCTCTCGCTCTGTCTCTCTCGCTCTGTCTCGCTCAGCCTCTCTGGCTGGCGCGCTGTCGCTCGCTCTCTCTCTGGCTTGCTCGCTCTGTATGGCACTCAGGCTCTCTGGCTCGCTCTGGCGCGCTCAGCCTCTCTCGCACTCGCGCTCGCTCAGCCTCTCTGGCTGCCTCTCTGGATGGTGCGCTGGCTCTCTCTGGCTGTAGCTCTGTCTCTCTCTCTCTGGAGCTCTGTCTCTCTCTGTCTGGAGCTCTGTCTCCCTCTCTCTGGCGCTCTGTCTCTCTCTGTCTGGAGCTCTGTCTCCCTCTCTCTGGCGCTCTGTCTCTCTCTGTCTGGAGCTCTGTCTCCCTCTCTCTGGCGCTCTCTCTCTCTCTCTCTCTGGCTCACACTCTCTCTCCCTCTCTGGCGTGCGCTCTCTCTCTCTCCCTCTCTGGCGCGCTCTCTCTCTCTCTCCCTCTCTGGCGCGCTCTCTCTCTCTCCCTCTCTGGCGCTCTCTCTCTCTCTGGCGCTCTCTCTCTCTGGCGCTCTGTCTCTCTCTCTGGCGCTCTGTCTCTCTCTCTCTGGCGCTCTCTCTCTCTGGCGCTCTCTCTCTCTGGCGCTCTGTCTCTCTCTCTCTCTGGCGCTCTGTCTCTCTCTCTCTGTCTCTCTCTCTCTCTGGCGCTCTGTCTCTCTCTCTCTCTGGCGCTCTGTCTCTCTCTCTCTCTGGTGCCCTGTCTCTCTCTCTCTGGCGCTCTGTCTCTCTCTCTGGCGCTCTGTCTCTCTCTGTCTGGAGCTCTGCCTCTCTCTCTCTGGTGCTCTGTCTCAATCTCAATTCACTTTGCTTTATTGTTATGACGTACCAATGTACATATGGCCAAAGCTTACTTTGGATATTTACAATATTAAAATAATAGACGTACTTGTCAAAGGGACAACATTAACCAAGGGTCAAAATAACCATTGAACAATAAAAATATAGAGGACATGTGCAGCACTCTGTCCATCTCTTGCACTGTCTAAAACACATATATAAAATATTAACATTTTCCCACCAGAGGTGTGTTTCCATCAAACGTATTTTTATCCGATAAAAGGCTGTGCGTGATGACGTAGTGCACATAAAAGCTCTTTAGTGTATGTGTTCAGGTACCGAATAAAAAAAACTGAAGTTTCATGTGTTTATTTGCAATTTCAACGCTGATGGTTTTGTCACAAAAAGTGTTGCAATAAATAGCATACCTCCTTGCCCAATCTGGTTTTGGTGCTCTAAAGACAACCGTTGAGGATAAAGTGAACAGGGTAGGTTCACATGGCTAAAAGCAATATCTATATCATACATACAGTTGAAGTCAGAAGTTCACATACACCTTAGCCAAATACATTTCATCTCAGTTTTTCACAATTCCTGACTTTTAATCCTAGTAAAAACTCACTGTCTTAGGTAAATTAGGATCACCACTTTATTTTAAGAATGTGAAATGTCAGAATGATACTAGAGTGATTTATTTCAGCTTTTATTTATTTCATCACATTCCCAGTGGGTCAGAAGTTTACATACACTCAATTAGTATTTGGTAGCATTGCCTTTACATTGTTTAACTTGGGTCCAACGTTTCAGGTAGCCTTCCACAAGCTTCCCACAATAAGTTGGGTGAATTTTGGACCATTCCTCCTGACAGAGCTGATGTAACTGAGTCAGGTTTGTAAGCCTCCTTGCTTGAACATGCTTTTTCAGTTCTGCCCACACATTTTCTATGAGATTGAGGTCAGGGCTTTGTGATGGCCACTCCAATACCTTGACTTTATTTTCCTTAAGCCATTTTGCCACAACTTTGGAAGTATGCTTGGGGTCATTGTCCATTTGGAAGACCCATTTGCGACCAAGCTTTAACATGCTGACTGAAGCCTTGAGATGTTGCTTCAATATATCCACACAATTTCCCTTCCTCATGAAGCCATCTATTTTGTGAAGTGCACCAGTCCCTCCTGCAGCAAAGCACCCCCACAACATGATGCTGCCACCCCTGTGCTTCACGGCTGGGATAGTGTTCTTCGGCTTCCAAACCTCCCCCTTTTTCCTCCAAACATAACGATGGTCATTATGACCAAACAGTTCTATTTTTGTTTCATCAGACCAAAGGACATTTCTCCAAAAAAGTACGATCCCCATTTGCAGTTGCAAACCGTAGTCTGGCTTTTTTATGGCAGTTTTGGAGCAGTGGCTTCTTCCTTGCAGAGCGGCCTTTCAGGTTATGTCGATATAGGACTTGTTTTCCTGTGGATATAGATACTTTTGTACCTGTTTCCTCCAGCATCTTCACAAGGTCCTTTACTGTAGTTCTGGGATTGATTTGCACTTTTCACACCGAAGTACGTTAATCTCTAGGAGACAGAACGCGTCTCCTTCCTGAGCAGTACGACGGCTGCGTGGTCCCATGGTGTTTATACTTGCGCACTATTGTTTGTACAGATGAACGTGGTACCTTCAGGCATTTGAAAATTACTCCCAAGGATGAACCAGACTTGTGGAGGTCTATAATTTTTTTCTGAGGTCTTGGCTGATTTCTTTTGATTTTCCTAAGATGTCAATCAGAGGCACTGAGTTTGAAAGTAAGCCTTGAAATACATCCACAGGTACACCTCCAATTGACTCAAATGATGTCAATTAGCAGAAGCTTCTAAAACCACGCCATCATTTTCTGGAATTTTCCAAGCTGTTCAAAGGCACAGTCAACTTAGTGTATGTAAACTTCTGACTCACTGGAATTGTGATGCAGTGAATTATGAGTGAAATAATCTGTTTATAAACATTTGTTCGAAAAATGACTTGTCATGCACAAAGTAGATGTCCTAACCGACTTGCCAAAACTATAGTTTGTTAACAAGAAATTTGTGGAGCGGTTGAAAAATGAGTTTTAATGACTCCAACCTAAGTGTATGTAAACATCCGACTTCAACTGTATGTACACACAGTACCAGTCAAAACTATGAAATAACACATATGGAATCATGTAGTAACCAAAAAAGTGTTAAACAAATCAATATATATTTTAGATTCTTCAAAGTAGCCACCCTTTGCCTTGATGACAGCTTTGCACACTCTTGGCATTCTCTGAACCAGCTCCATGAGAAATTATTTTCCAACAGTCTTGAAGGAGTTCCCACATATGCTTGAGCACTTGTTGGCTGCTTTTCCTTCACGCTGTGGTCCAGCTCATTCCAAACCATCTCCATTTGGGTTGAGGTCGGGTGATTGGGTGAGGCCAGGTCATCTGATGCAGCACTCTGTCACTCTCCTGCTTGGTCAAATAGCCCTTACACAGCCTGGAGATGTGTGCTAAGTCATTTTCCTGTTGAAAAACAAATTATAGTCCAACTAAGCGCAAACCAGATGGGATGGCGTATTGCTGCAGAATGCTGTGGTAGCCATGCTGGTTAAGTGTGCCTTGAATTCTAAATAAATCAGACAGTGTCACCAGCAAAGCACCATCACACCTCCTGCTTCATAGTGGGAACCACACATGTGGAGATCATCCGTTAACCAACTCTGCGTCTCACAAAGACACGGTGGTTGGAACCAAAAATCTCAAATTTGGTCTCATCAGACCAAAGGACAGATTTCCACCGGTCTAATGTCCATTGCTCGTGTTTCTTTGCCCAAACAAGTCTCTCTTTCTTATTGGTGTCCTTTAGTAGTGGTTTCTTTGCTGCAATTCGACCATGATTTACGCTGTCTCATCTGAACAGTAGATGTTGATGTGTCTGTTACTTGAACTCTGGAGCATTTATTTGGGCTGTAATCTGAGGTGCAGTTAACTGTAATGAATTTATCCTCTGCAGCAGAGTTAACTCTGGCTCATCCTTTCCTGTGGCGGTCCTCATGAGAGCAAGATTCATTATAGCGCTTGATGGTTTTTGTGACTGCGCTTGAAGAAACTTTCACATTTCTTGAAATGTTCTGTATTGACTGACCTTCATGTCTTAAAGTAATGATGGACTGTCGTTTCTCTGATTATTTGAGCTGTCATAATATATACTTGGTCTTTTACCAAATAGGGCTAACTTCTGTATACCACCCCTACCTTGTCACAACACAAGTGATTGGCTCAAACGGATTAAGAAGGAAAGAAATTCCACTAATTATTTTTTAACAAGGCACACTGGTTAATTGAATTGCATTCCACGTGACTGCCTCATGAAGCTGGTTGAGAGAATACCAAGAGTGTGCAAAGCTGTCATCATGGCAAAGGGTGGCTACTTTGAAGAATCTCAAATAGAAAATATATTTAGATTTGTTGCATTTTTGTTATTTTTGTACAATGTAGAAAATAGTAAAAAATTAAAACCCTCGAATGAGGTGTGTCCAGACTTTTGACTGGTGCTTTATATATAATTGGCAGCCGTGCACCGATCATCATTCAAATGATAGCCTACCCTCGATATTTATGGAAATTTGCATGAAACTCCAAGTTTATTTCAATTGTTGCATAATCTATTTAATCTACCAAAAATATATCCCACCTTGTCCAGTGTATTTTGTTTTGTCGACAAATTTGCTGTTTCCGTAAGGCCTGTCGTAACTTTCTTTCTTCATCCGCATGAAATTGTTGGCTGGAAACCTAGTTTGTCCCTCTTCTCCCAATTCTTCCTCTCTTTCTTCTCCTTCCCCGTCTCTCTAACATTACATCCTCCTGAACAGGTCTGTGTGATGTAGCTGAACCTGACACCTCTGTCTCTTCCTACTAACAGGAAAGTCCCGATGTTCGGCCTGGAAGCAATCTTCCGGAACGGCGTTCCAGTAGGCCATCTGCGGCGCTCCGACTACGGGTTCTTTATTGACAAGCAGATTGGATACGGATACATCCGCAACCCTGACGGAGGAGTGGTAAGTAATATATAGTTGGCCACATACACACACACACACACATACACACACTATTCAACTCAGCCACCCACACAATTTCTGTCATCACCACAAGTAGACGAAACATTAACAGGCTTCTTTTTCTTCTTCGTTGGGAGATGGGATTTCTATTATAATTGGTGGTATTCTGGCCGTTACGCTCTTAACGATTGGCTGACAGGAAAACACTGCTTGTTTCCAGCTCTTTAGAAACGCTTCATTGCTGCTCTGCTCCTCCTCCGGCTGGGAAGCGATGACTCCTCTCAGAGCCCGCTGTGTGCGTGCCTGTGGGTGTGCACGTTCTGGGAACTGTCTCTTTCTCCTATTATCCGTCGTCATTTATTGGCTCTAGCCTGATCAACTCAGCCTTCAGACGTTCTCGCCTGAGCTTTTTACTTAGGATAGACAATATTCATGGACTCTATTGTCCTCTCCTTCTGTTGGAGCAGAGGCCCAGATTTGCAAACAATTATACCACGTCATTATATCATGCATATCTTGCAGTTTAACAACTTCATATTTGAGTCAGTTGAGTCAGATTCCAGTACCCGGGCTTTGACACACGCACACCACAGGCTTTGGTTGCTACCTCGGAAACTGAGACAACTTTTTCCCCCCAGCACTCCAAAAGAAACCTTGAATCGTTAATTGGTGAAACTGCCACGTCTGTTTTTGAGATTACGACAACCAGGACATAATTGAGATTACGACAACCAGGACATAATTGAGATTATGACAACCAGGACATAATTGAGATTATGACAACCAGGACATAATTGAGATTACGACAACCAGGACATAATTGCATGTGCAATTGCACAGCAGAATATTTACAGCATATTTTTATTTTTTTACCGCACTGCCGAACAAAACAGTTAACAATAAGGAGTCGCTGGGGTGGAGTGGTGCGGTTTCCCCTAATGTGGGTTACATTTTTAAGGGCTTTATACTTTCAAAGCTGTTAACCAGGGTTTCTGGGTGGGGGAAGTTTATTTGTGTATCATATGTGTACATCCTGTGTTGTTTTCCTGTGTTGTCCCCCACAAAAATAAGACCTGTAGTAATAGAATACCACCTCAGTGTGTCCTACCGGGCCGAGCAGGTTCTTACGCAGTGGGTGACCGTTGCCTTGTTCAATGAGATGCTGCTGCACGGTGTGTGTGAGAGAGAGTGTATGTTACAGGGCTGTGTGCGTTACGGAGTGAGTCACCACATGTCTAGGTCTCCACCTGTTTCACAGGATATATATATATATCCCCCGTCACTTATAATTGGGCTCACGTCCCCTCCCATCATAGTAGCACGGCAGAGTGCGAAACAGACACACACATCCACTCACAAAGCCCTGGCTTTGGCCCTGCGCTACAGCGCTCCACATGCCCTCCTACGCTGCGTAAAAGGGTCAGTCAGCGTCAGCAGCAGCTCATCATCACATGGCTCTGAAACCCCCACCACTCAACCTCTCCTTGCCTGCTACTGCTGCTAAGGTCAGAGTGGCAGGGAGGGATTCATCTGCCTCACTGATTACTGAGAAGCAGAGATGGAGGACAGTGAGAAAGAATGAGAAAGGGAGGAAGTGAAAGAACATTAGGAAGGCGAGAGGGAAAGTAAAGAAGGGAGGGAAGTAAATGGGGTAAGATAGAGGAGCGAGTGAGGGAGAAAACAAGTGAGCGAATGAGAGAGATAGTAAGCAAGAAGAACTGAGAGAGAGACTGGGAGAGAATGAGAAGGGGGGGGAAGAGATGGAGTGACAAACTGCTAATGATTTGGGGAGAGCAGTCCAGGGGCTTGGCTAGGGGCGGGGCCGAGGGTTAGAAGCCAGTGGACTTTGACTGCGGTTGGCCTAGGATACAGACTAGGAGCTGGGTTAGGCCTGCCTCCAGCCCAGCTCGTTTTTGGAGAGTTATAATTAGCCAGAACGGGGAAAAGCAGGGGCCACTGCGCTGCGAGGAAGGGAAGCAAAGGAACAGACTCATTGGGCCGGAATAGTTTTGACATTGAGATGTGAATGAACTGGCTGTTTCGTGACCTTTTATTACATTTGGGTTTCATTAACCCTTTACTCTTGTGGGAATTGGTTTTTATGGATAGGGCTAAATTGAAACAGTTTGGAGATGATGGGAGAATTATTAGACCAAAGATGAGTACACAACAGTATACCTGACTCAGCATTACACTGTTGAGTTTACATGCATTTTACATGAACTGTACTTTTCCCCGCATTTGTTGATAATGAAATCTGAATATACTCTGGATACATTCAGTAAACGTAATAAGAATATTCCTGGAAAAGGTGGGGTTTGGGAGCAACATAAGACAAAACAATTACAAGGCTTTGAGTGAGAGGACTAACTGGTGTCTCCCAAGTGGCCACACACCTCTCCAAAGTGTGCACAGTTCCTAAGTAATTTCAATACTCTTTTGATGACTCAAAGAAGAGTCTTTAGCTATAAGGTGTTTTTAGCTCTCCTATCTGTGCTGTTGAGGAACTAAATCTCAAACATGTTTAGTTTTGTTTGGAACACAAACCTACATCCCTGCCATCACACAATTACTGTTGCAATCTAAAAACGGTTCATTATATATCGCAATCTATGTCAGATGGGCATCATTTTAAAGCTTGATCTATTGCTAATATGACTAGTTAAGCTACAAAATACACTATTACAGTGTTAGGTTTTTACAATGCAATTCCGGGAAATTGATACAATTTTTGGTGTGCACCCAAAGGATCATGCATCCAGGCACATGTGACACAGCAAATGTTCAACAGAATAGACAAACAGGCTCATTCTGTTCAGAACAACCCCAGGGTATGACACTATATAATAATTTTGAAACTGTATATCAAACATAGTGATCATTGACATTGTATATGACATGCGTTTTATGATCTCTGGAGAATAATGGAATCACTGGAGAGCAATGGGTGAGCTCCGTTTGAGACTGTCCTATCGAAGTGATCTGAAGAACTGTAATATCCTATGTTTCTCAGTAGTGGCTGAACAAGGACATGGTAAATATGAATCTCTGTTTTTTTCTATACATCGGTAGGACCGAACAGTTGCATCAGGGAAGCTCAGAGAAGGGTCCATGTGCCTTTGTGAGCAACAACTTATGCGCAATCTCTAATATTAAGGGAGTCTCGAGATTCTGCTCACCTGAGGTAGAATACCTCATGATAAACTGTAGACCACACTATTTACCAGGAGAGTTTATCTATATTTTTCGTAGGGGTCCATTTACCACCACAAACCGATGCTGGCACTAAGACCACACTCAACCAGCTGTATATGGCCATAAGCAAACAAAATGCTCATCCAGGGGTGGTGCTCCTAGTAGCCAGTGACTTTAATGCAGGAAAACTGAAAACCATTTTACCTCATTTCTACCGGCATGTCACCTCTGTAACTACAGGCAAAAACTCAAGATCCCCTTTACTCCACACACAGACACACATATAGAGCTCGCCCTCACCCACCATTTGGCAAATTTGAACTTATCTTAACTTCTTGATACTACCCATCCCATATCCGGGATCGTGAATACAGCCTCAGGCTCATTAGCATAATGCAACGTTAACGATTTCTGAAAATCGCAAATGAAATGAAAATAATATGCCTGCTCTCAAGCTTAGCCTTTTCTTAACAACACTGTCATCTCAGATTTTCAAAATATGTTTTTGAACCATAGCAAATCAAGCATTTGTGTAAGAGTATTGCAAGCTAGCTTAGCATTTTGCGTAGCATTTAGCACGCAACATTTTCACAAAAACCAGATAACCAAATAAATAAAATAATTTACCTTTGAAGAACTTCGGATGTTTTCAATGAGGAGACTCTCAGTTACATAGCAAATGTTCAGTTTTTCCTGAAAGAATCTTTGTGTAGGAGAAATCGCTCCGTTTTGTACATCACATTTGGCTACCGAAACTAACCGAAAATTCAGTCACCAAAACGTCAAACTTTTTCCAAATTAACTCCATAATATCGACCGAAACATGGCAAACGTTGTTTAGAATCAATCCTCAAGGTGTTTTTTCACATATCTCTTCATTGATATGCCATTCGTGGAAGCCTGCTTTCGTCTCAGAATCCCATGGAAAAATACCAGCAGCTGAAAATGACGCACCAATTTCGACGGAGGGCACCGGGCGGACACCTGGAAAATGTAGTCTCTTATGGTCAATCTTCCAATGATATGCCTACAAATACGTCACAATGCTGCAGACACCTTGGGGAAACGATAGATAGGGCAGGCTCATTCCTGTCGCATTCACAGCCATATAAAGAGACAATGGAAAACAGAGCCTCAAAAATCCTGCTCATTTCCTGGTTGCCGTTTCATCTTGGTTTTGCCTGTAGCTCCTGTTCTGGGGCACTCACAGACAATATCTTTGCAGTTCTGGAAAATTCTGAGTGTTTTCTTTCCAAAGCTGTCAATTATATGCATAGTCAAGCATCTTTTTGTGACAAAATATCTTGTTTAAAACGGGAACGTTTTTCATAAAAAAATGAAATAGCGCCCCCAGCGTTTCAAGAGGTTAACTATCCTCCTGATATACGTAAAAACTCAAACAGGAAGTACCAGTCACTCGCTCAATACAGAAGTGGTCAAATAAAGCGAATGCTAAGCTACAGGACTGATTTAATTTTGTGTAGCGCGAGGGGCTCAAGTTCAGAACGGCTTTCAATCAAACCCAATACAGCGCAATCAAACCCAATGCAGCTCTGACGTCATGTATAGCATATTACTGTACAGCCACTATGTTCCAATTTAGTTGTTTACCAGTGCCCAAATCTGCCATTTCAACCCGTATATGGGTACAGGAAGGGAAACAATGAAATGCAGTATCTCAGGGGTCATCAACTAAATTCAGCCGTGGGCAGATGTAATTTCTTTCTCGAGAGGATGGTCGGGGGACGGAATATCAATATAAAGTATTTGTACTCTGACGCAAGAAGCCCAACCAGATATTGTATTTGACTAAAACATAATCATTTCAAAGCTTGATATTAGTCTTATGTTTGTTTTTTAAACGGCGCCGTATATGCCACTCCACTATCTAGAAAAAGCAGAGGAGATGTGCAATAGGTTTCTGAGTGGCTACTCGCCACAATGTGTGGATGAAGCTCTTAATTTGGCATTGGGGAAACCACGAGATGAACTGCTCCAAAAAAGTAGACTCACTAGAGCTAAAGAACACAACTACATATATTTTGAACTCGCTAAAAAGTGGATAGATGCTGGCATGTTTAATCGTCAGACCCAGCTTTGCCTGCTGAATTTAAGCATCCACCACTTATTGTATGTAGGAGAGGTCGCAATTTACCCCATTAATTGGTCCATCCAACTGCCAGCCGCACAAGAAAATGAGCCAGGCTCTTTTACGCCCGCTTGGGGATGGTAGCTATAAATGCAGAGGTTGCGCACAGTGCAACAATATGATGACGTGTGAACATTCCTGCCACCCACACACAGGAAAACGGTTCCAAATAAATGACATTATTACGCGCTCCACCACCCACGTTATCTACATTATGAAATGTCCATGTGGGCTGTGCTATGTCGGTACAACCTCTCCTTCTCTCAAACATAGACGTTAAATCAGGAAAAATTACAGTGATTATCCAGTGGCAGTACATTTTAATGACCTAAAACATGAAATTTCTACCTTTAAAAAAAAATAAAAAAATTGTGGCATAGAGAAAGTTAAGATATCAGACAGGGGAGGTGATATAAATAATACTCTGAGCAAAAGAGAATGTTTTGGGATTTTCACCCTCCCAGACATTATTTGCTAAAGGTCTTAAAGATGAAATGCCTATGTATGTTATGTTGTGAATTTGAACATGAATTATGCCCCTATTTCAGATTATTCTGTTTTTCTGACGCTGTATGATTTATGAAAACTTGCTTGGTAGGTCGATGTCCTCATTGTGGTTTTACAGACGTGTTTAATACGTTTTATGTACACACTTTATTAGAATATTTATGAAATGTATATTGTTATATTGGGTAGCACTTATTTGTTTTCCCGTTCGCCTCCATCCCCATTCGATGCGTGGAACGGATGTGGGTGGGGCTAGGTCTACATAATTTTTTTGCAATTTTTTTTTTTACTCACTAAAGCTCTGAGGAAGGCCGATACGTAAACGCTTATTAAAGATCAGTGATACTATCAAGAAATACACTGCTCAAAAAAATAAAGGGAACACTTAAACAACACAATGTAACTCCAAGTCAATCACACTTCTGTGAAATCAAACTGTCCATTTAGGAAGCAACACTGATTGACAATAAATTTCACATGCTGTTGTGCAAATGGAATAGACAGGTGGAAATTATAGGCAATTAGTAAGACACCCCCATTAAAGGAGTGGTTCTGCAGGTGGTGAAAACAGACCACTTCTCAGTTCCTATGCTTCCTGGCTGATGTTTTGGTCACTTTTGAATGCTGGCAGTGCTTTCACTCTTGTGATAGCATGAGACGGAGTCTACAACCCACACAAGTGGCTCAGGTAGTGCAGCTCATCCAGGATGGCACATCAATGCGAGCTGTGGCAAGAAAGTTTGCTGTGTCTGTCAGCGTAGTGTCCAGAGCATGGAGGCTCTACCAGGAGACAGGCCAGTACATCAGGAGACGTGGAGGAGGCCGTAGGAGGGCAACAACCCAGCAGCAGGACCGCTACCTCCGCCTTTGTGCGGAGGTAGGAGGAGCAGGAGGAGCACTGCCAGAGCCCTGCAAAATGACCTCCAGCAGGCCACAAATGTGCATGTGTCTGCTCAAACAGTCAGAAACAGATACCATGAGGGTGGTATGAGGGCCCGACGTCCACAGGTGGGGGTTGTGCTTACAGCCCAACACCGTGCAGGACATTTGGCATTTGCCAGAGAACACCAAGATTGGCAAATTCGCCACTGGTGCCCTGTGCTCTTCACAGATGAAAGCAGGTTCATACTGAGCACATGTGACAGACGTGACAGTCTAGAAACGTGTGGAGAACGTTCTGCTGCCTGCAACATCCTCCAGCATGACCGGTTTGGCGGTGGGTCAGTCATAGTGTGGGGTGGCATTTCTTTGGGGGGAAGGCACAGCCCTCCATGTGCTCGCCAGAGGTAGCCTGACAGCCATTAGGTACCGAGATGTGATCCTCAGACCCCTTGTGAGACCATATGCTGGTGCGGTTGGCCCTGGGTTCCTCCTAATGCACGACAATGCTAGACCTCATGTCGCTGGAGTGTGTCAGCAGTTCCTGCAAGAGGAAGGCATTGATGCTATGGACTGGCCTGCCTGTTCCCCAGACCTGAATCCAATTGAGCACATCTGGGACATCATGTCTCGCTCCAACCACCACGTTGCACCACAGACTGTCCAGGAGTTGGCGGATGCTTTAGTCCAGGTCTGGGAGGAGATCCCTCAGGAGACCATCCGCCACCTCATCAGGAGCATGCCCAGGCATTGTAGGGAGGTCATACAGGCACGTGGAGGCCACACACACTACTGAGCCTCATTTTGACTTGTTTTAAGGACATTACATCAAAGTTGGATCAGCCTGTAGTGTGGTTTACCACTTTAATTTTGAGTGTGAGTCCAAATTCATACCACCGTGGGTTGATAAATTTGATTTCCAATGATAATTTTTGTGTGATTTTGTTGTCAGCACATTCAACTATGTAAAGAATATTTCATTCATTCAGATCTAGGATGTGTTATTTTAGTGTTCCCTTTATTTTTTTGAGCAGTGTATATTAAAAACATTTTTACTTACAGCTTTTTCGAAGGCCAAAGAAAATCTGCCGCGCACCAAATTTGCGACACTGGGTGCCAGTTGACGAACCCTGCAGTACCTAATCAGGAATAGTGTTTTTGGAGAGAGGAGTCGGGTCATTAAGAACAGTCTAAGGTTCCCTAAGCTTTCAGATCTCAGGATGGATTAGGAGCTAATTTTAAAGACTTGGAGTTCCTCCATCTCTGAGTAAAGGTGTGAATTTAACCATGTCTGTTTGCTCTCTTCCATTCTTTTTTCTCTCTCGTCCTTTCAATCACACTCTTTCTCTATCCCCCCTCTTTCTCTCTTGCTTTTTCCCCCCTCTTGTGCTCTTGCTTTCTATTTCTCTCTCGTGCTCTCTCTCTCTCTCTCTCTCTCTCTCTCTCTCTCTCTCTCTCTCTCTCTCAGGTAAATGCTGAATTCATAAAGAGTGGCAAGTTCACTCTGGAAAGGATGGGTGTGGTGTACGAGGCCAAGCCCCACCTCAAGTCGCCCTTTGACCCCTCAAACAACCGCGTGAAAGGCATTTACCCCGACAACTACCACAACATTTACAAGGCCAACGCACAATAATGTACATCGAGGTGTGATTGGACAATGTGACTTTTTTTGTCCCTGATCTCCACCAGCATGTCCCCATGTTGGAGTCAGACCTGAGTCCAAATACTTTGAGCTTTTGTTCTAGCCTACCAGGAGTGCCGGTGGGCAGGGTTTAACATTTTCCAGACTTTTCTATTGGTTCAATTGCAACAGGCAAGCTTAATCGTGCACAGCTAAAGTATTTGAAAGGACATGAAATTGTATTTGAACCCATGTCTGGTTGGAGTATCATGTGAGGTACCTGTTTACTGTCTCTGTCTGGAGTAAAGCTTGAGAATAGCAGTGTTTTTAAGTCCATATTAATGAGGTATAATTCCATGTGAAAAGAGCCCGTGAACCACAGATTAGAGTCGCAAGTTTGGTAGTCCTGCAGTACCATACCTCAACACCATGTTATTCTCATGGCTGAAGGCGAAGCTACCAGCTACTTCTGTAAGTCTTAAAATCATCTCTGATTGTCAAGTAGAAAATATGATAAATTGATTAACAAATAGTTAACAAAGGGTAAATATACTGTACTTAACGTGCCTTGCTTTGTTGAACTACTAAAAAAAAAATGTATAAATTGGTGACCTGCAATGTATTCTTAGTTTCATTAATGTTTCTGGTGCTGCTATTGGTGAGGATGTTTTAAGATCCCGTTGGTTCAATTGTGCTTTTATTGTGTTCATATTAGTGTATGCTAACTCCGGAGTTGATACCAAATTAAATCTGATTGTTGAATTGGACTCTAATAATGCATGAATAAAATGACTTGTCTGTGAACAAATTAAGACTGCTCGCCTGTGAAATCCTCAATACACTTTATTGATTCATTTCAAATACAATCCATAGACAATGTAATTTGTTTTAGCGGTGTGTTTTTTTCTGTTCTTTATATACTGAACATAATGTTTCAGATGTTGCAAGGCATGCTGGGTCATGTGGTATTAATGTTGTCTTACTTCTTCCTGCTTCAATGCAATCTTACATTTTCACATATGAAGAATCAGGTTAGTGACTTCAATGACTGCTTTAGAAGACAAGAAGGTCTAGTTTCCTGTTATTTTAGATCTCATGTATATGCAGTTATTGGTGTCAATGATTGCCATACAGCTTAAAATGATAAACTATGCCCATTAAAATCTAACTTAATTTCATATTTATCTGATCTTTCCCACAGATTCCTTTACGAATAAATATCTGTACTGGAAACAAATGTTTTTGTTTTATTCACTGTGAAAGTGAAGTGATCATAGAGATATCATAATAGAGTTATTGAGTTCTATTTAATTGTGTGAGAGTGAAGTGATCATTTAGATACAATATTATGCTATTGTATTATAGTACAATAATAGTGTTCTCTTGAATTCTGTGAATGTGATTATGATATTGTGCTAGTGCTGCAGTGGGCCTTCTTGATGATGGTGATTATGCCATTGGATCAACTGGATGTGATGTGCCATCCCCTGCACTTGTTGTGGAGAAGTACTTCACCAGAGAGAGAAGAAGGGGGATGCGTGTTGATATTCAGACGGGAGAGGGCGTGTCCCGGGGGCTGCAACATGGTGGGGTCACTGCTTTGGCCGGGGAGTTTGTCGTCCTAACAGGGCCCCTGGAGCTGTGACATCACTACAGGAAGCTCCTGCCTCTCCCAGTCACTCTGTCACAGGACCACAGAAACAGTCACACAAGGCGACACGTTGTAGTGTGATGATCTTAAATGTACTAAGAACTTTGGCTTGGTCTCGTGTGATGGTTACATGCGCATTTGAACTAATGAACTGTGTGTTTTATCGTGCGTGTTATGCATGGTATTTGTACATGTTTGTGCAGTGGTTCTCTATGTGTATATGGTACAGCACTTCCGGTTCCGGGTTGGAGCGAGCGGTCGCATCTACACTTCGGTCCGCAGGTAGTATAACTTTTCATTACATTTCATTATAGTACAACGGTTTGATTTGTCTAATCTTAGCAATTTCTTCTTAGCTAGCTACATAGCCGTCTTTGTATCAAAGATAATTGCGTAATTATCGTATTTCGTCGTCCTAACGTAGTCTACACTGCTTTCTGCCCAGCAGCTAGCTAACGTCCACTAGCACTGTAGAAACTATTACACTCAACGACTCGATTAGTGTAGTGTTAGCTAGCTACATAGTTGTCTTTGCTGATTGTATTTTGTCGTCCTAACGTAGTCTACACTGCTTTCTGCCCAGCAGCTAGCTAACGTCCACTAGCACAGCAGCTAGCTAACGTCCACTAGCACTGTAGAAACTATTACACTCAATGACTCGATTAGTGTAGTGTTAGCTAGCTACATAGTTGTCTTTGCTGTCTTCGTATCCAAGGTAATTGTGTAGCTTAGAGTGTGTAGACTTAGAGTGATTATCTTAATTTACCGAGGTTAGCTAGCCAGCTATTTGTCGTCCTTAACGTAGGAGTCACTGCTAGCTAGCCAACAGCTAGCCAACGTCTTCCGAATTGAACTTCAACAACCCGGTCAACATTCCGCCTCGCTCCACAGGTAGTATCACATTTTCATTTCACTTCATTACAGTACAACGGTTTGATTTGTTTGATCGTAGCTAGCTAGCTACTTAGCCGTCTTTGTATCTAAGACAATTGTGTAGTCTGGAGCGATTTTCTAGGTTAGCTAGCCAGCTATTGTCGTTCTTTTAACGTAACGTTACGTAATCAACACTGCTAGCTAGCCAGCTAGCCCCCGAATAGCAGCACTGTAGAAACCATTACACTCGACGGAACGACTTGATTAGTGTAGTGTCAACAACGTAGCCACTGCCAGCTAGCCTACTCCAGCAGTACTGTATCATTTCAATCATTTTAGTCAATAAGATTCTTGCTACGTAAGCTTAACGTTCTGAACATTCGATAAGTGTAGTCCACTTGTCATTCCAATCTCCTTTGCATTAGCGTAGCCTCTTCTGTAGCCTGTCAACTATGTGTCTATCTATCCCTGTTCTCTCCTCTCTGCACAGACCATACAAACGCTCCACACCGCGTGGCCGCGGCCACCCTAATCTGGTGGTCCCAGCGCGCACGACCCACGTGGAGTTCCAGGTCTCCGGTAGCCTCTGGAACTGCCGATCTGCGGCCAACAAGGCAGAGTTCATCTCAGCCTATGCCTCCCTCCAGTCCCTCGACTTCTTGGCACTGACGGAAACATGGATCACCACAGACAACACTGCTACTCCTACTGCTCTCTCTTCGTCCGCCCACGTGTTCTCGCACACCCCGAGAGCTTCTGGTCAGCGGGGTGGTGGCACCGGGATCCTCATCTCTCCCAAGTGGTCATTCTCTCTTTCTCCCCTTACCCATCTGTCTATCGCCTCCTTTGAATTCCATGCTGTCACAGTTACCAGCCCTTTCAAGCTTAACATCCTTATCATTTATCGCCCTCCAGGTTCCCTCGGAGAGTTCATCAATGAGCTTGATGCCTTGATAAGCTCCTTTCCTGAGGACGGCTCACCTCTCACAGTCCTGGGCGACTTTAACCTCCCCACGTCTACCTTTGACTCATTCCTCTCTGCCTCCTTCTTTCCACTCCTCTCCTCTTTTGACCTCACCCTCTCACCTTCCCCCCTACTCACAAGGCAGGCAATACGCTCGACCTCATCTTTACTAGATGCTGTTCTTCCACTAACCTCATTGCAACTCCCCTCCAAGTCTCCGACCACTACCTTGTATCCTTTTCCCTCTCGCTTTCATCCAACACTTCCCACACTGCCCCTACTCGGATGGTATCGCGCCGTCCCAACCTTCGCTCTCTCTCCCCCGCTACTCTCTCCTCTTCCATCCTATCATCTCTTCCCTCTGCTCATACCTTCTCCAACCTATCTCCTGATTCTGCCTCCTCAACCCTCCTCTCTTCCCTTTCTGCATCCTTTGACTCTCTATGTCCCCTATCCTCCAGGCCGGCTCGGTCCTCCCCTCCCGCTCCGTGGCTCGACGACTCACTGCGAGCTCACAGAACAGTGCTCCGGGCAGCCGAGCGGAAATGGAGGAAAACTCGCCTCCCTGCGGACCTGGCATCCTTTCACTCCCTCCTCTCTACATTTTCCTCCTCTGTCTCTGCTGCCAAAGCCACTTTCTTCCACTCTAAATTCCAAGCATCTGCCTCTAACCCTAGGAAGCTCTTTGCCACCTTCTCCTCCCTCCTGAATCCTCCTCCCCCTCCCCCCTCCTCCCTCTCTGCAGATGACTTCGTCAACCATTTTGAAAAGAAGGTTGACGACATCCGATCCTCGTTTGCTAAGTCAAACGACACCGCTGGTTCTGCTCACACTGCCCTACCCTGTGCTCTGACCTCTTTCTCCCCTCTCTCTCCAGATGAAATCTCGCTTCTTGTGACGGCCGGCCGCCCAACAACCTGCCCGCTTGACCCTATCCCCTCCTCTCTTCTCCAGACCATTTCCGGAGACCTTCTCCCTTACCTCACCTCGCTCATCAACTCATCCCTGACCGCTGGCTACGTCCCTTCCGTCTTCAAGAGAGCGAGAGTCGCACCCCTTCTGAAAAAACCTACACTCGATCCCTCCGATGTCAACAACTACAGACCAGTATCCCTTCTTTCTTTTCTCTCCAAAACTCTTGAACGTGCCGTCCTTGGCCAGCTCTCCCGCTATCTCTCTCAGAATGACCTTCTTGATCCAAATCAGTCAGGTTTCAAGACTAGTCATTCAACTGAGACTGCTCTTCTCTGTATCACGGAGGCGCTCCGCACTGCTAAAGCTAACTCTCTCTCCTCTGCTCTCATCCTTCTAGACCTATCGGCTGCCTTCGACACTGTGAACCATCAGATCCTCCTCTCCACCCTCTCCGAGTTGGGCATCTCCGGCGCGGCCCACGCTTGGATTGCGTCCTACCTGACAGGTCGCTCCTACCAGGTGGCGTGGCGAGAATCTGTCTCCTCGCCACGCGCTCTCACCACTGGTGTCCCCCAGGGCTCTGTTCTAGGCCCTCTCCTATTCTCGCTATACACCAAGTCACTTGGCTCTGTCATAACCTCACATGGTCTCTCCTATCATTGCTATGCAGACGACACACAATTAATCTTCTCCTTTCCCCCTTCTGATGACCAGGTGGCGAATCGCATCTCTGCATGTCTGGCAGACATATCAGTGTGGATGACGGATCACCACCTCAAGCTGAACCTCGGCAAGACGGAGCTGCTCTTCCTCCCGGGGAAGGACTGCCCGTTCCATGATCTCGCCATCACGGTTGACAACTCCATTGTTTCCTCCTCCCAGAGCGCTAAGAACCTTGGCGTGATCCTGGACAACACCCTGTCGTTCTCAACTAACATCAAGGCGGTGGCCCGTTCCTGTAGGTTCATGCTCTACAACATCCGCAGAGTACGACCCTGCCTCACACAGGAAGCGGCGCAGGTCCTAATCCAGGCACTTGTCATCTCCCGTCTGGATTACTGCAACTCGCTGTTGGCTGGGCTCCCTGCCTGTGCCATCAAACCCCTACAACTCATCCAGAACGCCGCAGCCCGTCTGGTGTTCAACCTTCCCAAGTTCTCTCACGTCACCCCGCTCCTCCGCTCTCTCCACTGGCTTCCAGTTGAAGCTCGCATCTGCTACAAGACCATGGTGCTTGCCTACGGAGCTGTGAGGGGAACGGCACCGCAGTACCTCCAGGCTCTGATCAGGCCCTACACCCAAACAAGGGCACTGCGTTCATCCACCTCTGGCCTGCTCGCCTCCCTACCACTGAGGAAGTACAGTTCCCGCTCAGCCCAGTCAAAACTGTTCGCTGCTCTGGCCCCCCAATGGTGGAACAAACTCCCTCACGATGCCAGGACAGCGGAGTCAATCACCACCTTCCGGAGACACCTGAAACCCCACCTCTTCAAGGAATACCTAGGATAGGATAAGTAATCCTTCTCACCCCCCCCCCCTCCCCCTTAATGATTTAGATGCACTATTGTAAAGTGGCTGTTCCACTGGATGTCAGAAGGTGAATTCACCAATTTGTAAGTCGCTCTGGATAAGAGCGTCTGCTAAATGACTTAAATGTAAATGTAAATGTACAGTTCGTCTCCGGTAACGTAGGTCCCGGACGATGGGCTGTGCCAGTCTGGCATACATATGCCCATCCAAACACTGTGACCTGGTTGACAGGGAGGGCAGCACGATTCAGCCTGAGGCCATGGGCGCAGGTGAGGATGCCATGGTAAATTAAATACTCACCGACTCCCTCCCCTAACACTCCCACTGGCCATGTCTCCGTCTGTTACGATCACAGCTGCTATCAGCCAGTCAGAAACACACATCCACAGTCATAAAAATGTATTTCAAAGAAAGTGTTTTACAGGGTCAGCCATAGTAATACGGCACCCCTCGAGCAAATTAGGGTGCATTGACAGATGTTATGCCTTGTCAGCTCAGGTATTCGAACCAGCAACCTTTCAGTGACTGGCCCAACGCTGTAACCGCTAGGCTACCTGCCACCCTCATTTCATAGAGATCTGTGGTAAACTGTTACTGTACATTTATAAAAACCAAAAGTATTGCTGCATGGACTTGCTTCCAGTCAGCCACGAGCATTAGTGAAGTCGGGCACCGGTGTTGGGTAATTAGGCCTGGCTCGCAGTCGGCGTTCCAATTCATCCCAAATGTGTTCGATGAGGTTGAGGTCAGGGCTCTGTGCAGGCCAGTCAAGTTCTTCCACATCAATCTCAAGAATCAATTTCTGTAAGGACCTCGCTTTATGCACGGGGCCATTGTCATGCTGAAACAGGAAAGGGCCTTCTCCAAAATGTTGGAACCACAGAATCGTCATTGTCATTGTATGCTGTAGCATTAAGATTTCCCTTCACTGGAACTAAGGGGCCAAGTCAAACCAAACCACCTCCTCCACCAAACTTTACAGTTGGCCCTATACATTGGGGCAGGTAGCGTTCTCCTGGCTTCCGCCAGGAGTGAAGCATGATTCGTCACTCCAGGGAATGTGTTTTCACTACTCCAGAATCCAATGGAGGCGAGCTTTACACCACTCCAGCCGAGGCTTGGTATTGAGCATGGTGATCTTAGGCTTGTGTGTGGCTGCTCGGCCATGTAAACCCATTTCATGAATCTCCCGACGAAAGGGTTCTTGGGCTGACGTTGCTTCCAGAGGCAGTTTGGAGGACAGACGATTATTTTACACGCTTTGCGGTCCTGTTCTGTGAGCTTGTGTGGCCTACCACTTTGCAGCTAAGCTGTTGTTGCTCCTAGACATTTCTACTTTACAATAACAGGACTTACAGTTAACCGGGGCAGCTCTAGCAGGACACAAATTTGACGAACTGACTTGTTGGCATCCTATGATGGTGCCACGTTGAATGTCACCGAGCTCTTCAGTACGGGCCATTCCACTGCCAATGTTTATCTATGAAGACTGCATGGCTGAGCGCTTTTATGTACCTGTCAGCAACGGGTGTGACTGAAATAGCTGGATCCAATCATTTTAAGGGTTGTAAACATTCTTTTGGCCATGTAGTGTATGTTAGACATCTATACTCCCATGTGGTTTATTGGTGACGCAGTATGCACTGCAAATACTTTTTTGCTGAATACGATTTCAAATCCAATTTTATTGGTCACATACACATATTTCGCAGATGTTATTGCGGGTGTAACAAAATGCTTGTGTTGCTAGCAGTGCAGTAGTTTCTAACAACTCACAACAAGACACAAATCTAAAAGTAAAAGAATGCAATTAAGAAATATATAAATATTAGGAATAGCAATGTCGAAGTGGCATTGACTAAATACAGTAGAATAGAATACAGTATATACATATGAGATGAGTAAAGCAGTATAAACATTATTAAAGTGACCAGTGATTACATGTCTATGTACAGTGGGGCAAAAAAGTATTTCGTCAGCCACCAATTGTGCAAGTTCTCCCACTTTTAAAAAGATGAGAGGCCTGTAATGTTCATCATAGGTACACTTCAACTATGACAGACAAAATGAGAAGAAAAAAATCCAGAAAATCACATTATAGGATTTTTAATGAATTTATTTTCTGCTATTTAACTAACTACCCAGTGCTAATTGACTTATTTACATCATTCTTAGCTAAGATTGAGGTGTTCTCTATTTTGTGTCTGGAAATAGCTAGCCAACGTTAGCTTGGGTGCTTGATTGCCGTTGCGAGGTCAGAACGCCCGGATCAACCTAACTGCCATGTCCAGTGTGCGCTCTGAACGCTCCGAGAGCGAAACTCTCTGGATTTACCAACGGACAATATGACAATGCTCTGAATTTACGAACGCCCAGAGCACACGCTGTGTTCTTTGGCACTCCAGATTGAATTTATGAACACACCCTAAAATGAACTAATAGTATGTAGTACAGTATGTTAGTATGTGCATTCGAACGCAGCTCAGGTTTATATGTGGCTTAATATGAATCAGGTTAACATTTGTGTGTGTTGCAGGGCCCGGTTTCCCAAAAGCCATCTTGAACGAGGGTCACTTGATGTGTAGTGTTTGATAGAGGCGCTTGACCAGAAAGCATGCTTCAGTTTGTTTTCTTCCTGTATTGAACACAGATCATCCAGTCTTCAATTGTATTGATTATTTACGTTTAAAGAAATACCTAAAGTTGTATTACAAAATTAGTTTAAAATGTTTTGTCAAAGTTTACAGGTAACTTTTGAGATATTTTGTAGTCACGTTGAGCAAGTTGGAACCGGTGTTTTTCTGGATCAAACGCACCAAATAAATTGACATTTTGGATATATATCGACTGAATTAATCGAACAAAAGGACCATTTGTGATGTTTATGGGACATATTGGAGTGCCAACAAAAAGCTCGTCAAAGGTAAGACATGAATTATATATTTTTTGTGTTGCAATATGGTTCCTCTCTTTGTTTACGGAGGTGCTATCCTCAGATAATAGTATCGTTTGCTTTCGCCGAAAAGCCTTTTTGAAATCTGACATGTTGGCTGGATTCACAGCAAGTGTAGCTTTAATTTTATGTTTTGCATATGTGATTTAATGAACGTTTGATTTTTATAGTAATTTATTTGAATTTGGCGCTCTGCATTTTCCCTGGCTTTTGGCCAGGCGTCCCACATATCCCAGAGGTTTTAACAAACCATCGTACTAAAGTTGCACTTGAAATCGCTATTAACTGTCTGCCCCAGACCACTCGTTGAACAGTTACTGTAGCTGTAAGTGTGTCGGTAGATGCTTTTTTTTGCCATTGCGCATCACTTTATACACAGAAGATCACCCCTGAAAATAGAATCAGAATGTTTATCCGTCTTTCTGTGACCGCCTATAACCGCAACTTCAATACAGCTACGACCGCAAGTTATTTTTTTTGGCAGGTTAGGAGAGCATTTTCGCTAAATCTTGCTATGTTCGAGAATGTTAATTCTCCAAACCCGCGGAGTACGTTCTCATAACATGCTACGAAAAAGTCCCTTCCAGCTCTAACTATATTGAGGTGGCGTGAAAAGAGTGTTTCTCCGATAACTTCAGAACGAAGTTGGCAATGTCTTAGCAATTGTTACAAACAAGCAACGGATGCTTCAAATTGAAACAGATAACTGCATTAAAAGATAAATACAGTTTAGGCTGCATAGGCCTATATAATTCAATCATATTCAATCAATTGAGTTCTATTTACAGTAGCAGAGTGTAGGGTACCATCTGTCATTTTTGCCTCTATAGTTCATGATGTGTAACAACATGCTCAATGATGTGCCAAATCTGTGATTTTGTGCATTATAGGGTTGACCTAAGCATTAGAATAAGCCACCTCAATATTTGCAGCCATATAGGCGATAAAATCACACTATGAGCTGACTCGTCATCCAGTGTTGTGGAGATATGGATGGAAAAAGCTGATCTGAGAGCAGTGCTGCCTTTCTTTCGATATCAATATCGACACATGCTCCAACGACGCACTTAGTAAACTTTCCTTCTGTGGTATTTTGGGAAACGCACATGACATCTTTGCCCATTAGAGTAATGATGCGTTGTTTAAACACTCAAAACTACCTCTAATTTTCTTCATACTGAACACAGAGACATACAAATGGTATCCACAACTGACTCTGGGAAGTAGATAAATGGCCTCATTGTCAAAATCCCGAAGTATCCCTTTAAGTTCCATTGCCATCAGGAAACCAAGTGTCTTCTGCTGGTTAGTTTGATGTGAGTTCATTTAATCTGTTTAACATAGTCCCAGTCAAACATTTGGACACACCTATTCATCCAAGGGTTTTTCTTTATTTTTACTATTTTCTACATTGTAGAATACTAATGAAGACATCAAAACTATGAAATAACACATATGGAATCATGTAGTAATGAGAAAAGTGTCAAACAAATCAAAATATGTTAGATTTTTCAAAGTAGCTAGCCTTTGCCTTGATGACAGCTTTGCACACTCTTGAGCTCAGGTGCATCCTGTTTCCATTGATCATCCTTGAGATGTTTCTACAACTTGGGAGTCCATCTGTGGTCAATTTAACTGATTGGACATGATTTGGGAAGGCTCACACCTGTCCTATATAAGGTCCCACAGTTGACAGTGCATGTCAGAGCAAAAAACAAGCCATAATGTCAAAGGAATTGTCCGTAGAGCTCCAAAACAAGATTGTGTTGAGGCACAGATCTGGGGAAGGGTACCAAAAAATGTCTGCACCATTTGGAGGTTCCCAAGAATATAGTGGCATCCATCATTCTTAAATGGAAGAAGTTTGGAACCACCAAGAATCTTTCTAGAGCTGGCCCCCCGGCTAGACTGAGCAATTGGGCGAGAGGTGACCAAGAACCCGATGGTCACTCTGACCGAGCTCCAGAGTTCCTCTGTGGAGATGGTTGTCCTTCTGGAAGGTTCTCCCATCTCTGCAGCACTCCACCAATCAGGCCTTTGCCACCAAGCCACTCCTCAGTAAAAGGCACATGACAACCTGCTTGGAGTTTGCCAAAAGGCACCTAAAGGACTCTCAGACCATGACAAACAAGATTCTCTGGTCTGATTAAACCAAGATTGAACTCTGGCCTGAATACCAAGTGTCACATCTGGAGGAAACCTGGCACCATCCCTACGATGAAGCATGGTGGTGGCAGCATCATGCAGTGGGGATGTTTTTCAGCGGCAGGGATTGGAAGACTAGTCAGGATCGAGGGAAAGATGGACGGAGCAAAGTATAGAGAAATCCTTGATGAAAACCTGCTCAGGACCTCAGACTGGGGTGAAGGTTCACCTTCCAACAGACCCAAAGCACACAGCCAAGTCAGCGCAGGAGTGGCTTCGGGACAAGTCTCTGAATGTCCTTGAGTGGCCCAGCCAAAGCCCTGACTTGCACTCGATCGAACATCTCTGAAGAGACCTCGAAAATAGCTATGCAGCGACGTTCCCCATCCAACCTGACAGAGCTTGAGAGGATCTGCAGAGAAGAATGGGAGAAGCTCGCCAAATACAGGTGTGCCAAGCTTGTAGCGTCATACCCAAGAAGACTTGAGGCTGTCATCGCTGCCAAAGGTGCAAACGTTTATTTTAAAAAAAAAAAACGTTTTTGCTTTGTCATAATGTGGTATTGAGTGTAGATTGATGGGGGGGGGACTATTTAATCCATTTTAGAATAAGGCTGTAACTTAACAAATGTGGAAAGTCAAGGGGTCTGAATACTTTCCGAATGCACTGTATCATAGTTATTGGAGGGATTTACATCCAGATTTACATCCAGATTGGTGTGTGTGTGTGTTACCTGTTAATGAAGCTAAAGTACTTTTGCAAGTAGCCATGGTCCACGTTGCTCTTGCACAGCTCCAGTTGAGTCCGGGATAGTAGTTCACATAGTTATCACACATCTCCTTCATGATCCCAAAGCCTCCCTGGATCAACAGAAGGAGAGAGAAATATAGAGGGAGAGAGAGGAGTCAGGTTCCTAGGTTTACCTCTATGTCCTAATAACATCGGAAAGAGCAGGCAGCTGTCAAGCAGCACTGAGAACTGTGTGTGTCTCTGTCTCTGTCTGCCCGTGCACGTGTGTGTGCAGTATCATCAGCCCAATGCGGTTGTCCACTGCTCTGAACATCACAGAGGAGAGTTAGTGAGAGCAGCATCATCATCCTCCAGCCCAGAGCCTGTGTCTGACCCCAGATTAGTGAAATCTGGGGTGGGCAGTAGAGCCTCTCTAAGTAGAGCCTCTCTGAGCCCTGTCTGTGGTTGGAGGATATGCCTACATTAAACCCATAGAGCTGCTTGGCTACAGTTAGTGTATAGAGGCTACTCATAACACTGTGTGCATGTACTGTATGTGCGTGAGGTGTGTCTCCACTTGTGTGCATGCCTGCGTGCAATATAAACATGTACAATATTCCTTTAAAAATATACATTTTTATTATTTTACCCTTTTTCTCCCCAATTTTGTGGTATCCAATTGGTATTACAGTCTTGTCTCATCGTTGCAAGTCCCTTACGGACTCGGGAGAGGCGAAGGTCGAGAGCCGTGCGTCCTCTGAAACACAACCAAGACGCACTGCTTCTTGACACAATGCCCACTTAACCCGGAAGCCAGCCACACCAATGTGTCGGAGGAAACACTGTACACCTGGCGACCGTGTCAGCCTGCATGTGCCCGGCCCGCCACAGGAGTCGCTAGAGCGCGATGGGACAAGGACATCCCTGCCTGGCCAAACCCTCCCCTAACCCAGAAGACCCTGGGCCAATTTTGCGCCGCCCCGTGGGTCTCCCGGGTCGTGGTCGGCAGTGACAGAGCCTGGTTGTACAATATTCTTTATTGATACGCGTGTGTCTCCATGCATCGCTGCACCTGCAATATAAACATACTGTAGCATACTACTGTAGGATGGATCTTGTCCTCTGTGTTGTACTACACTTTGGCCGGAGGACATCACCCTGAGGGGAGGACAAACACACCCTCAAATCAGGCAAAGTTCGGGCATACGTGTTCTACTTATAGTCAAATATGATAAACTAAAACAGGCAACTCTGCATCTCTGTTGTCCGGCAGCAGAGCAGATGCAGTGACAGACTGGAGCAGTAGTGTATATCAGCACTTTTGTTTTTGTCTTGTTATGCCCTCAGGCATTTCCTTCCTTTTCCATGTCTGTAATAGTCCCTTCTGTCTTTCACTGTTCCCATTCCCTTAACTGTGTCATCTTATTCCCCACACCCACCCCTGAACATACACACATGCACGGACTCACTCTCACACACACACACACACACACACACTGAAATGTATCTAATCTTATTCCACCTCCGTAGACAGTAGTGACCGTAAAAGGAGGAGCAGCACGGTCACCATCTTCTTTAGCATTCTGATTATCTGGAGGAGACGACAACAAAGATACTTCACAAAAGCATCCATTAGATTGTTCTCAAAACACAGCACTATCCGCCAGTGTCTTGTTTTTATGTCTGTGAGCTGAATACAGGGCAGAGGAGAAAGTCTCGCTTGACACCACCCATTGGGCAAAGACGTCTATTCCACGTTGGTTCAACGTAATTTCATTGAGGTTACGTGGTAACAACGTTGACTCGACCAGTGTGTGCCCAGTGGGCAGTATCTTGTTTCTATACCACTCCGAGAAGTCTGGAAACTGCTTAGAGGAGCTTGAGACATAGGAAAGAGTTGTTGTATTACAGGCAGACAAGTCTCACGTGACACATTTGTATGTTGCTCGAAATTGCGTTTAGTCTAGTTCGAGGGATGAAGTGAATACAGGAGCATGGAGAGAGTTGTAATACAGGCTGGCAGTGAACTTACTTGTCACTAGTGTTTGTGTTCTGCAGCCCAAAAGATGTCTTACCTCACTTAAGCCTTGAGCATTTAGCAATGCCCTAACAGATGCCAGACAGACAGTCAGCACTTACTAATACCCTACCGTACATCACCTGACCTGAAACTGACAGAGAGAGCTCTGTCCAGGTGTTCGTGGGTGGGTGGGTGGAGTGTGTGTTTCTTGTTTGAATGCGTTTGTTGGTGCATGTGTACCCTGTTACCTGATAGTGCTGAAATGCTTACCCTCCTGTTCTACCTCCACCTCTTTTTAATACATTTTTTTAGGTCATTTAGCTGCTTGCTTGAGTAATTGGAGAAGGAAGGGTTCCATGCGATCATGGCTCTTTATAAAACTGTGTTGTTGCCGTGAATTCATTTAGGACTTGGGGATTGTGAAGAGACCTCTGGTGGCATGTCTTGTGGGTTAGGTATGGGTGTTGGTGATTCATGTTAATTTGTTTTCATAACAGTTTTCATAACAGCAACACTGTATTTCTCCTAGAAACTAGAAGACGAGTCGTTCATCTCCCGTCAACCCTCAACCAGGAAAGAGTGGCGTGCATGTCGTTGATGTTCTGTATGTGCAGTTAAGGGCAAGGCGAATCGTCTAGAATCTTACCAAACAGTAATCAAGATGGGACAAGACCAGAGCCTGAACAACTACTACGGTTAATTTTATTTGTAAAATACGCACACCATCTTTTTATACCCCTCTTCCCTACCCATATTCACAACAACTTTGTCAATATTGTGGCGGCAGGTTAGCCTAGTGGTTAGAGCGTTGGACTAGTAACCAAAAGGTTGCAATTTTGAATCCCGAGCTGACAAGGTACAAATCTGTCGTTCTGCCCCTGAACAGGCAGTTAACCCACTGTTCCTAGGCCGTCATTGAAAATAAGAATTTGTTCTTAACTGACTTGCCTAGTAAAATAAAAATAAATATGACTTGTCCATTATAATTGATAGAATAATGTTATACTTGGGAGTTTAGCTTCCTCAACTTGCTCATTGAGCAATGTCAGAGTGGCATTGACTAAAATACAGTAGAATAGAATACAGTATATACCTATGAAATGAATAAAGTAGTATATAAACATTATTAAGTAAAGCTTGTTCACGCTACACGTTCCCCAAGGGCACCACACCTCCCCCCGCTCAACTCAAAAGGTGGCGCACAGAATGCAAAAATATTCTTAGAAATATTTAACCTCCACACATTAACAAGTCCAATAGCTCAAATGAAAGATAAACACCTTGTTCATCTTCCCAGCGAGTCAGATTTCTAAAACGTTTTACGGCGAAAACATAGCACATATGTATATCAAACCACCACAAAGACACAGACGATATGTAGCCATTTTGTCGAACAAGAGATGCAATCACAAACGCAGGATTAAAAGAAAAATAATTCACTAACCTTTTGAAAATCTTCATCAGATGACAGTAATAGGACATGTTACACAGTACATTTGTTTTTTTCAATAATATGCAATTTATATCCATAAATCTCCGTTTACATTGACGCCATGTTCAGAAAATCCTCAAAAATGTCAGGAGAAATTATAGATAGCCAGATAACGCCAGATAACAGCAATACACATCATAAACTTTGACTAAATATACATGTTCTACATATAGTTAGAAAGATACACTGCTTCTTAATGCAATCGCTTAGTCACATTTCTTTTTAACGTTACAGAAATCGTTCACTATTCAATAATCTGAGGCGGTGCTCAGGCGTAAGCAATATTTCTCCGCTATGTTGGAGTCAACAGAAACACAAAATTACAACATAAATATTCCCTTACCTTTGATGGTCTTCGATCAGAATGTAGTGGAAGGAGTCATACTTACCCAATACATCGTTTTGTTTCAAGTCGTATGTCTTTGTATTAGCATATGCTACTCGTTTCAGCTGAAATGCATCCGAAATGACTTCTGGTCCCAAACAGTTGCGCATCAACTTCAAAATTACATATTATATGTCGACTAAACTGGTCAAACTAAGTGCAGAATCAAGCTTTAGGATGTTATAAACGTACAAAACAATTGGCGATTCAACTGGACAAAAGCAATTCTTCTCAGACATTCTGGAACAGAATGACTGTTTCCAATTTGCGCCCGAACGCGCATGTATTTTCTCGCGACACCCACTATTTTGCCTGCCAACGGGTCAAAGCTCGTGGGATTTGCGCAATTAAACGCTCTACTGATAGAGGACATCTCGAGGAAGACATAGAAAGTGTTCCCAGATCCATAGCTGGTTGGGAAGGGTGGGGGCGATGACGTCAAAGTTGCCCCAACTTTCTGGATGCCAAAACTAGTTTGGGAGATTGCCTGCCCTGTGAGTTCTGCTATACTTACAGACATAATTCAAACGGTTTTAGAAGCTTTAGTGTTTTCTATCCAATAATAATTATTATATGCATATATTAGCAATTTTGGACAGATTTCTTTTCAGTTTACTATGGGCACGCAATTCATCCAAATGGGGCAGTATTGTCCCTAGCCTTAACAGGTGACTAGTGTTCCATTATTAAAGTGATCAGTGATTCCATGTCTATGTATATAGGGCAGCAGCCTCTAAAGTGTAGGGTTGAGTAGCTGGATGGTACCCGGCTACTGATGGCTATTTAACAGTGTGATGGCCTTGAGAGAGAAGCTGTTTTTCAGTCTCTATTGGTCCCAGCTTTGATGTACCTGTACTGACCTCGCCTTCTGGATAGTGGCAGGGTGAACAGGCCGTGGCTTGGTTGGTTGATGTCCTTGATGATCTTTTTGGCCTTCCTGTTACATCGGGTGCTGTAGGTGTCCAGGTTGGCAGGCAGTGTGCCCCCAGTGATGCGTTGGGAACACTGCATCACCCTCTGGAGAACCCTGAGGTTGCGGATGGTGCCTTTGCCGTACCAGGCTGACCGGATGCTCTCAATTGTTCACCTGTAAAATTTTGTGAGGGTCTAAGGGCCAAGACAAATTTCTTTAGCCTCCTGAGGTTGAAGAGGTGCTGTTGCGACTTCTTCACCACGCTGTCTGTGTGGGTGGACCATTTTAAAATGGTCACTGATGTGTACGCCGAAGAACTTGAATCTTGAACTCTCTTGAACTTGAATCAATTGATGTTTTCAAAAGATCAGGAACCAGCAGCCTGGTGAAACAACAACAAAAAACTGTCCAGATTCGACATTCTAACAAAAACAATTAGCCAGCGAGCCAAGCCAAAAAGAGTTGGCCTGCCAGTCCATCTGTAAATCTATGGGTCAAAACCACCAGAACTATGCAATAAATGTCATGTCTTGTTATGTCTGTTCCTGTCCTTTCTCTTCACTCTGTCTCTCTCTGCTGGTCTTTTTAGGTTACCTTCTCTGTCTCTCATTCTTCAGCTGTTCTACATCTCCCCTAACTAGCTCATTCACTCTTTCCCACCTGTTCTCTCTTCCCCCTCTGATTAGGTCTCTATTTCTCTCTCTGTTCCTGCTACTTTCAGTGTCTGATTCTTGTTTGTGTTTTTTGATGCCAGAAGCAAGCTGTCGTCTCGTTTGCTTCCACCTTGTCCTGTCCTGTCGGAGTCTGCCTGGCAGGAGCTATCCTGCACTATACTAACGTTCTTTTTGTTCCGCTGACAACGTTGGAAAAAGGATTTATGCCATTCCTGTATTTTCATTAAAGAACTCTGTATTCTGTTAAAACCGCTTTTGGGTCTTCACTCAGTTCATAACAGAAGAATCAGACCAAGAATGGACCCAGCGGCTCCGGACCCTTTTCACTCCGCCGTCGAGATCCAGGGAGCGATGCTAGGCAGACACGAGGAGGAATTGTCTGCTGCTCAACATGCCGTTGAGACCCTGGCCGTCCAAGTCTCCGACCTCACAAGACGGGTTCACCAACTCCACCTCGATCCACCGCCCACTTCCAGGGTTTCCGAGTCGCCGGAGCCCAGGATCAACAACCCGCCGTGTTACTCTGGGGAGCCCACTGAGTGCCGCTCATTCCTCACTCAGTGTGATGTGGTGTTCTCTCTCCAGCCCAACACCTACTCCAGGAGCGCAGCCCGCATCGCCTACGTCATTTCTCTCCTTACCGGACGGGCGCGTGAGTGGGGCACGGCAGTCTGGGAGGCGAGGGCTGAGTGTATTAACCAGTATCAGGACTTTAAGGAGGAGATGATACGGGTTTTTGACCGTTCTGTTTTTGGCGAGGAGGCTTCCAGGGCCCTGTCTTCCCTATGTCAGGGGAATAGATCCATAACGGATTATTCTATTGAGTTTCGCACTCTCGCTGCCTCTAGTGACTGGAACGAGCCGGCTTTGCTCGCTCGTTTTCTGGAGGGTCTCCACGTCGAGGTTAAGGATGAGATCCTCTCCCGGGAGGTTCCTTCCAGTCTGGACTCCTTAATAGCTCTCGCTATTCGCATAGAGCGACGGTTTGATCTTCGTCGCCGAGCTCGTGGAAAGGAGCTCACGTTCTCCGTTGCTCCCCTCTCCACATCACTGCCACCTGCCGCTTCACTGCCACCCTCCTCCGCCGGCTCGGATGCTGAGCCTATGCAGCTGGGGGGTATTCGCATCTCGGCCAAGGAGAGGGAACGGAGAATCACCAATCGCCTCTGTCTCTACTGCGGCTCCGCTGGTCATTTTGTCACCTCATGTCCAGTAAAAGGCCAGAGCTCATCAGTAAGAGGAGGGCTACTGGTGAGCGCAACTACTCAGGCCTCTCCTTCTGGATCACGCACTACCTTTCCGGTCCATCTCCGCTGGCCCGGTTCATCTGCTTCCTGCAGTGCCTTGATAGACTCTGGGGCGGAGGGCTGTTTTATGGACGAGACCTGGGCTCGGGAACATGACATTCCTCTCAGACAGTTAGGGGAGCCCAGGGCCTTGTTCGCTTTAGATGGTAGTTCTCTCCCCAGGATTCAGCGTGAGACGCTGCCTTTAACCCTCACTGTCTCTGGTAATCATAGCGAAACCATTTCTTTTTTAATTTTTCGTTCACCTTTTACACCTGTTGTTTTGGGTCATCCCTGGCTAGTGCGCCATAACCCTTCTATTAATTGGTCTAGTAATACTATCCTATCCTGGAATGTTTCTTGTCATGTAACCTGTTTAATGTCTGCTATCCCTCCTGTTTCCTCTGTTTCTTCTTCACAGGAGGAGCCTGGCGATTTGACAGGGGTGCCGGAGGAGTATCACGATCTGCGCACGGTGTTCAGTCGTTCCAAGGCCACTTCTCTCCCTCCACACCGGTCGTATGACTGTAGTATTGATCTCCTTCCGGGAACTACTCCCCCGGGGTAGATTATACTCTCTGTCGGCTCCCGAACGTAAGGCTCTCGAGGATTATTTGTCGGTTTCGCTCGACGCCGGTACCATAGTCTCCTCCTCCTCCCCGCCGGCGCGGGGTTCTTTTTGTTCAGAAGAAGGACGGGTCCCTGCGCCCATGCGTGGATTATCGAGGGCTGAATGACATAACAGTTAAGAATCGTTATCCGCTTCCTCTTATGTCTTCAGCCTTCGAGATCCTGCAGGGAGCCAGGTTTTTCACCAAATTGGACCTTCGTAACGCCTACCATCTCGTGCGCATCAGGGAGGGGGACGAGTGGAAGACGGCGTTTAACACTCCGTTAGGGCACTTTGAATACCGGGTTCTTCCTTTCGGCCTCGTTAACGCTCCAGCTGTCTTTCAGGCACTAGTTAACGACGTCCTGAGAGACATGCTGAACATTTTTGTTTTCGTTTACATGGACGATATCCTGATTTTTTCACCGTCTCTCTCGATTCATGTTCAGCACGTGCGACGCGTCCTCCAGCGCCTTTTGGAGAACTGTCTTTATGTGAAGGCTGAGAAGTGCACTTTTCATGCCGCCTCTGTCCCTTTTCTCGGTTCCGTTATTTCCGCTGAGGGCATTAAGATGGATCCCGCTAAGGTCCAGGCTGTCATTGATTGGCCCGTTCCTAAGTCACGCGTCGAGCTGCAGCGCTTTCTGGGCTTCGCTAATTTCTACCGTCGTTTCATCCGTAATTTCGGTCAGGTGGCAGCTCCTCTCACAGCCCTTACTTCTGTTAAGACGTGCTTTAAGTGGTCCGTTTCCGCCCAGGGAGCTTTTGATCTTCTTAAGAATCGTTTTACATCCGCACCTATTCTTGTTACACCTGACATCTCTAGACAGTTTGTTGTTGAGGTTGACGCGTCAGAGGTGGGCGTGGGAGCCATTCTTTCTCAGCGCTCTCTCTCTGACGGCAAGGTCCATCCTTGCGCGTTTTTCTCTCATCGCTTATCGCCGTCAGAACGTAACTATGATGTTGGTAATCGCGAACTGCTCGCCATCCGCTTAGCCCTAGGCGAATGGCGACAGTGGTTGGAGGGGGCGACCGTTCTTTTTGTCGTTTGGACTGACCATAGGAACCTTGAGTACATCCGTTCAGCCAAACGACTTAATGCGCGTCAGGCTCGTTGGGCTCTGTTTTTCGCTCGTTTCGAGTTTGTTATTTCTTATCGTCCGGGCTCAAAAAACACCAAGCCTGATGCTTTATCTCGTCTCTTCAGTTCTTCTGAGGTCTCCACCGACCCCGATGGGATTCTCCCTGAGGGGCGTGTTGTCGGGTTGACTGTCTGGGGAATTGAGAGGCAGGTAAAGCAAGCACTCGCTCACACTCCGTCGCCGCGAGCTTGTCCTAGGAACCTTCTGTTCGTTCCCGTTCCTACTCGTCCGGCCGTTCTTCAGTGGGCCCACTCTGCCAAGTTAGCCGGCCACCCCGGCGTTCGGGGTACGCTCGCTTCCATTCGCCAGCGTTTCTGGTGGCCCACTCGGGAACGTGACGCACGTCGATTTGTCGCCGCTTGTTCGGTCTGCGCGCAGACTAAATCTGGGAACTCTCCTCCTGCCGGCCGTCTCAGACCGCTTCCCATTCCCTCTCGACCGTGGTCTCACATCGCTTTAGATTTTATCACCGGACTGCCTTCATCAGCGGGGAAGACAGTTATTCTTACGGTTGTCGATAGATTCTCTAAGGCGGCTCATTTCATTCCTCTCGATAAGCTCCCTTCGGCTAAGGAGACGGCTCAGATCATTATCGAGAATGTTTTCCGAATTCATGGCCTTCCGTCTGACGTCGTTTCCGACAGAGGTCCGCAGTTCACGTCTCAATTTTGGAGGGAGTTTTGCCGTTTGATTGGGGCTTCCGTCAGTCTCTCGTCCGGCTTTCATCCCCAGTCTAACGGTCAAGCCGAACGGGCCAATCAGACTGTTGGTCGCATTTTACGCAGTCTTTCTTTTCGTAACCCTGCGTCTTGGTCAGAACAGCTCCCCTGGGCAGAGTACGCCCACAACTCGCTTCCCTCGTCTGCTACCGGTCTATCCCCTTTTCAGTGTAGCCTCGGGTACCAGCCTCCGCTGTTCTCATCTCAGCTCGCCGAGTCCTGCGTCCCCTCCGCTCAGGCTTTTGTCCAGCGTTGCGAGCGCACCTGGAAGGGGGTCAGGTCGGCACTTTGCCGTAATAGGGCGCAGACTGTGAGGGCCGCTAATAAGCGTAGGACCAAGAGTCCTAGATATTGTTGCGGTCAGAGAGTATGGCTCTCCACTCAGAACCTTCCCCTTAAGACAGCTTCTCGCAAGTTGGCCCCGCGGTTCATTGGTCCGTTCCGTATTTCCCAGGTCATTAATCCTGTCGCAGTGCGACTTCTTCTCCCGCTATCTTCGTCGCGTTCACCCGGTCTTCCATGTCTCCTGTGTTAAGCCCGTTCTTCGCGCCCCCGCTCGTCCCTCCCCCCATCCTTGTCGAGGGCGCACCCATCTACAGGGTTCGTAAGATTTTGGACATGCGCCCTCGGGGCCGTGGTCATCAGTACCTAGTGGATTGGGAGGGGTACGGTCCTGAGGAGAGGAGTTGGGTTCCCTCTCGGGACGTGCTGGACCGTTCGCTGATCGATGATTTCCTCCGTTGCCGCCAGGTTTCCTCCTCGAGTGCGCCAGGAGGCGCTCGGTGAGTGGGGGGGTACTGTCATGTCTTGTTATGTCTGTTCCTGTCCTTTCTCTTCACTCTGTCTCTCTCTGCTGGTCTTTTTAGGTTACCTTCTCTGTCTCTCATTCTTCAGCTGTTCTACATCTCCCCTAACTAGCTCATTCACTCTTTCCCACCTGTTCTCTCTTCCCCTCTGATTAGGTCTCTATTTCTCTCTCTGTTCCTGCTACTTTCAGTGTCTGATTCTTGTTTGTGTTTTTTGATGCCAGAAGCAAGCTGTCGTCTCGTTTGCTTCCACCTTGTCCTGTCCTGTCGGAGTCTGCCTGGCAGGAGCTATCCTGCACTATACTAACGTTCTTTTTGTTCCGCTGACAACGTTGGAAAAAGGATTTATGCCATTCCTGTATTTTCATTAAAGAACTCTGTATTCTGTTAAAACCGCTTTTGGGTCTTCACTCAGTTCATAACAATAAAACTCAATGTTATCAAAAACATAACTGCTGATTAAAAAACAACATTTTAAAAAAACGTACAAATAATTGTATATTTACAGGAGCTCTCTGCTTAGGCTGCTGCTAGGGTGCCTTGGCAGCAGCAACAACTTTTTAACTGACATATTCAAACTGTTGTGCAAGGATTGGCAATCTACCTGTTTTATATCAGCTTGTTGCGCTCAGAAGGGAGGAAATATTTGAGCTGTGTCTATTAAACAAAGTGCTAATTTCAGGTAGCGCTGGTAGGGATTGTTAAAACCAACCTAAAGCTGGTTTTGGCAGTAATAAGGTTGGTTATGGCATGAATCTTGACAGCGGAAATGCCAGCCGTGACGCACACTTGCCATGTGCGCATGGAACGAGTAATTTAATCTTTCTTATTGACAATGTTTGGCATGTCCATGCTCAGCCATAGTGCAATTTACAGTAGGCCAAGCCCCCATATCAGTGTGAATGGTATGTATACACTGAGAGTACAAAACCTTTGAAAGTTGGTCTTTGGTTTGATGATCATGCGGTGAGCTATGCATGCCTAGTTTGCAAAAGCCTCGCTTGGTGACGCGGCATAGCCATACCCATTGCCACCTGTTAAGGAGCAGTCCAAGAGGATCGAGCATGTTTTGCAAGAAACACTATGCTCACATGCCTCTGACACATTACGAGGTATCCCGGTTAACTGGGACACACTCTCACCCTATCAAGGGTAATGCCCTATGCTTTTTCTCTCTCCTATGCCTGACATCCCCCAATCTTAGCAGAGCAAAGTAACAGGTTTATCCCTCATCGTCAAGCCCCTCCTTGACCAGGGACAGCCTGGTTAGCAGAGGTCACTGTCTTTATAGCCAGGCCTGTAGCCACCATTACACAGGGATCTGCTGACCTAAACATACGGAGAGATTTGACAGCCTAACCCAGTAGCATGTGGGAGGATACATCTGAAATGCAACAAGCCGGCCACTCTTAAGATCCAGAGTGCCAGTGTCCCTCCTACACACGAAACAGGCAATGCGTTTTTGGGGAAGTGGTGTGACCTACACAGATGCTCTGCACCCAAGGATTATATGCCTCATTGCAGGACTTTTTGGGGACAGAGGGACGATCTCCAAAGGTCCAGTCAAAGACAGTTGCACAGTAGGGTTGCACCCTCTGTTGTGTAAAGTACTTAAGTAGAAATACTTTAAAATACTGTTGTTTTTTGTGGTATCTGCACTTTACCATTTCTATTTTTGACAACTTTTACTTCATTACATTCCTAAAGAAAATAGTGTACTTTTTACTCAATGCATTTTACCTGACACCCAAAACTACTCATTAGATTTTCAATGATTAGTAGGACAGGAATATTGTGAAATTCACACACTTATCAAGAGAACAACCCTGATCATCCCTACTGCCTCTGATTTTGTAGACTCACTAAACACAAATGCTTGGTTTGTATTATGTCTGAGTGTTGGAGTGTCCCCCTGCCTGTCGATAAATAAATGCTAGATTAAAACGGTGCTGTCTGGTTTGCTTAATATAAGGAATATACCCACACTGGCAATCTGGTAGAATGTAAAATGGAGCATGAGATAAAAATGAATAAATTCATATAACATTGTAAATCTACTGAAAACCATCATATAGCCTCAGAAATAGTGACACATTATTGATACACATTCATGGATGTAAAGGCCTGTTGGTTAAGAGTTCAGAAATGTCCTTTGCTGCTTTGGACACCTTGGCCCGTGGAGATCTCCATAAGTACAACCAGAGTGGACACCTTGGCCCTGTGGATCCTGGCTGTGGAGATCTCCATAAGTACAACCAGAGTGGACACCTTGGCCCTGTGGATTCTGGCTGTGGAGATCTCCATAAGTACAACCAGAGTGGACACCTTGGCCCTGTGGATCCTGGCCGTGGAGATCTCCATAAGTACAACCAGAGTGGACACCTTGGCCCTGTGGATCCTGGCTGTGGAGAGCTCCATAAGTACAACCAGAGTGGACACCTTGGCCCTGTGAATCCTGGCCCGTGGAGAGCTCCATAAGTACAACCAGAGTGGACACCTTGGCCCTGTGAATCCTGGCCCGTGGAGAGCTCCATAAGTACAACCAGAGTGGACACCTTGGCCCTGTGAATCCTGGCCCGTGGAGAGCTCCATAAGTACAACCAGAGTGGACACCTTGGCCCTGTGAATCCTGGCCCGTGGAGAGCTCCATAAGTACAACCAGAGTGGACACCTTGGCCCTGTGGATCCTGGCTGTGGAGATCTCCATAAGTACAACCAGAGTGGACACCTTGGCCCTGTGAATCCTGGCTGTGGAGAGCTCCATAAGTACAACCAGAGTGGACACCTTGGCCCTGTGAATCCTGGCCCGTGGAGAGCTCCATAAGTACAACCAGAGTGGACACCTTGGCCCTGTGGATCCTGGCCCGTGGAGAGCTCCATGAGAACAATTTCCTTTAATGTGAGCAGCCATTGTTGCAACGGTAACTGATGAGGTGGAATCCACTTTTTGTATAATCATTTTCTTAGCAGCTGTGGTTCCTGCCAACCACACTCTCCGTTGGCAGATTGCAAATCAGTCATCACAAAGCAACATCACTATTGGATCTAATTGCATTAGTTTATCTGTAAGTACAGAGATTACATCCTTGACTTTCCCCCAGAATTCAACCCCCCCCCCTTTTTCCCCCCTCCTTTTTGAGGCTGTACGTTGCTTTCGCAGAACCGGTCTTTAAGCATTTAGCCCGTCACTGGTACATGTCTTTTGTGCTTGAGGCTTTCTCACGGCGGCCCCTTGAACCACTGGAAAGCTCAGCGATGTAATGCTTCTCTGAAAACGCATTGTATTGGGGCCCATGTATCTAGATTTGTATCGAATCGTCTTCATAGGGAAAGATGCACATCCCTAATGACTGTCTTGAGATGGTGGAGGCTATTGTTTTGGAAAATACACTGAGTCTTTAAAACATCAGTAGCAATTTCCTAATATTGAGTTGCACCTCCTTTTTGCTCTCAGAACAGCCTCAATTCGTCGGGGCATGGTCTCAACAAGGTGTCGAAACATTCCACAAGGATTCTGGCCCATGTTGATGCCAATGCTTCCCACAGTTGTGACAAGTTGGCTGGGTGTCCTTTGGGTGGTGGACAGTAGCAGTGTTTGGGTGAAATCAATGGAGAAGCCAAGCAAAACAATTTTTTTACAACCAATTTTGCGATAATTGTTTTGTTTTCTCCATAACCCTTTAGAAATGCATTTATATGGCACCGTGGTAGCCAATTTAATGCCGGTAAGTCATAGCCTACATTGTTTCACAGACAGTTCCAAAGTACAAGTGTCACACAGTGGCAGAATAAATTCAACCACATCAAATAAAAATGTTATTTATCACGTGCCGAATACAACAGTACAGTGAAATGCTTACTTACAAGCCCTTAACCAACAATGCTTTAAGAAGTTTTAAGAAAATGCATAAAAATGAGTGTTAAGTAAAAAATTGATAAGTAGAAAATATAAAATAAAAGTAACAAATGATTACACAGCAGCAGTAAAATAACAAGCATGGCTATATACAGGGGGTACCGGTACAGAGTCAATGTGCGGGGGCACCGGTTGTTGGGGTAATTGAGGTAATATGTACATATAGGTGGAGTTAAAAATGACTGCATAGATTATCAACAGAGAGTAGCAGCAGCGTAAACGATGGGTCTGGGTAGCCCTTTGATTAGCTGTTCAGGAGTCTTTTGGCTTGGGGGTAGAAGCTGTTAAGGAGCCTTTTGGACCGAGACTTGGCACTCTGGAACCGCTTGCCGTGTGGTAGCAGAGAGAACAGTCTATGACTAGGGTGGCTGGAGTCTTTGACAATTTTTAGGGCCTTCCTCACTGCTTGGTATAGAGGTCCTGGATGGCAGGAAGAGGTCCTGGATGGCAGGAAGCTTGGCAATGCACTTCATCTTTGACATGCTGTAGGCTACCTATAGGGATAAAGTCCCCCGGTGAAGCCCCGGAAAACAGACTCCGAGCACTCTAACTATTGATTCAAGACCACGGAGGTGTCGAAAGCGTTCCACAGGAATGCTGGCCGATGTTGACTCCAATGCTTCCAACAGTTGTGTCAAGTTGTCTGGATGTCTTTGGGTAGTGGAGCATTCTTGATACACGCGGGAAACTGTTGAGCATGAAAAACCTAGCAGCATTGCAGTTCTTGACACACTCAAACCGGTGCGCCTGGCACCTACTACCATACACCGTTCAAAAGCACTTCAATCTTTTTTGTCTTGCCCATTCACCCTCCGAATGGCACACATACACAATCCACGTCTCAATTGTCTGAAGGCTCCTGAATCCTTCTTTAACCTGCCTCCTCCCCTTCATCTACACTGATAGAAGTGGATTTAAAAAGTGACCCAACACTCTAACCACTGGGCTACCTAGTCGTGGCAGTTTAACAGTGTGATGGCCTGGATGTAAAAGCTGTTACTCAGTCTCAACTTTCATGCACCTGTACGTTCTCCGCCTTCTAGATGGTAGCGGGTTGAACAGGCCGTGGCTCAGGTGGCTGAGGTCCTTGATGAGCCCTTCCTGTGACACCGGTTGCTGTAGATGTCCTGGAGGGAAGGCCCCTAGTGATGCTTTGGGCTGACCGCACCGCCCTCTGGAAAGCCCTGTGGTTCCGAGGGCGGTGCAATTACCGTACCAGGCGGTGATACAGACCAACAGTATGCTCTCAATGGTGCATCTGTAGACGTTTGTGAGGATCTTAGGGGCCAAGCCAAATTTCTTCAGCTTCCTAAGGTTGAAGAGGCACTGTTGCGTCTTCACCACACTGTCTGTGAAGGGACCATTTCAGATTGTCAGTGATGTGCGCACCGAGGAACTTCAAGCTTTTGACCCTCTCCGCTGCGGCCCTGTCTGATGTGGATGGGGGCACGCTCTCTGCTATTTCCTGTAGTCCACGATCAGCTCCTTAATTTTGTTGATGTTGAAGGGGAGGTTATTTTCCAGGCACCACTCCACCAGGGTTCTCAACTCCTCCCTGTAGGCTCATTGTTGTTGGTACTGGTGCAGTACTGAGTGCATACTTTTTCGTACTTGTCCCCCGTGGAAATCGAACCCACAACCCTGGAGTTGGAAGATGAGTCACATGGGACACCACAAAATTTAAGACCACCTATTGTGAAGTGGAAATTGTATGATCTTCAATTAATATTTTCCAGGCAGTATTGATATGTATTAAATTGTGTTAGACCCGAGTTCAAATAGTTTATTTGTTCTTCTAATAATTTGAGCATTCGATTGAACCTACTTGGAGTGTCTGATGGGTGGGAATAGCACTTTTGGGAGTATTCTATTGGCTCTATTGCACCGAACAGGCTCAATCAAGCACAGCTAAAGCACTTGAAAGAAAACAAATACTATTTGAACCCAGGTGCGGTGTGCGCGTTCGTGTATGACTGGTGCCGTCCCTGCAGTGTTTGGTTACCTCCGCTCCCATGGCCCAGGCAGCCAGGATGTGGCGGCAGTAGTTGAGGCCGGCTGACTTCACCTTGGAGTCACAGGATCTGCTGTACTTGGGGGCCGTATCCATCTCAGGAGAACACTCAAACACCTCCATGTGGTGCACTATGGCCTTGTTACCTGGGGTTACCACTGACTTGTAATGGAAGGAAGACAGGGGGAGGAAGAGGGGGAGAAGAGGAGGAGGGGAAAATGCTCTGCAATGGACTCCATCGTGTTAACTTTATTCATTCCTTAGCCCGATTCCAAATCAACTCCTGGCGCCTATCCAAAAGATTGGGTGGGGCTACGCAATAAGGTTGGGGAGGGGTATTGTCATATTGATTACACTTATCCACTTATCCAATTTTCTTGGATCTATTCGAATGCTTAGGGGCTAGAGCACTGTTACCTGTTACCACCGATAAATCCACTATAATTGAGAATTTCAATAAGCATTTTTCTACGGCTGGCCATGCTTTCCACCTGACTACCCCTACCCCGGCCTTGCGCTCCCCACAGCAACTCCCCCAAACCTCCCCCACTTCTCCTTCACCCAAATCCAGATAGCTGATGTTCTGAAAGAGCAGCAAAATCTGGATCCCTACAAATCAGCCGGGCTAGACAGTCTGCACCCTCTCTTTTTAAAATTATCTGCCGAAATTGTTGGAACCCCTATTACTAGCCTGGTTAACCTCTTTCATATCGTCTGAGATTCCCATAGATTGGAAAGCTGCTGCGGTCATCCCCCTCTTCAAAGTAATTTGAATTCTGTGGAATTACTAAAAGTAATTCTATTTATAAGGTTCCATCAATGTATAGGACTAGGTTTAGCGATTTACCAACCATCACGATGTGGTTCTTTTGCCTGTTGGGGGGAATCTGGAAGATGTGACACCAGTAGGTGGTCTCCTGGGTGGAGATGTTGACGTCGGTGTTCCGGACCTCCAGGGTGTGTATGTCCTGGAGCAGGGAGGGAGACGGGGTGTCAGGGCAGAGCAGGCGGGCTCTCTGCACCCCCGTCTCGATCTGGGACAGTTTGAGCTGCTGGAGCAAGCGGATTGGCCGATCCAACACTCCATAGATCAGGTGGACAGTGCCCTCCTGCCAATCACAAGCAAGCACAAAGATCAGTCTCTATATTATGCCTCTCTTTACCCGCTACTGTTCTCTCTCTCTCTCTTTTTCTCTTTTCTTTCCCCTCCCTCCCTCCCACCTTCCCACCTTCCCAGTACAGAACAGTATAACAATATGATATCTCTGTGTTATTTCTCTGGGGTCACGGGTGCTAAAAAAATGCTCTTACCGCCTGTCACTGATCTGTCTCTCTCTTTCACGCTCTTTCACCTCTATGATGTAGTCTTGTGGGTCGCAGGTGCTGAAGGGCCTCTTGAACAGCAGAGAGAATCCCTCAGGTGTCTGAGTGGCCGCCATCAGCTGGTAGTCCTGCTGACTGTCCAGATTCACACGGCCCTGACTGTCACTCCACACATCCTGGAGTAACACAGAGAGTGTGAGAGATGCGTACACACACATGCGCGCACAAACACACCTACATGAACACACACACACGCACAAGATGATGGTCAGATACTAGGTCCATTTTGTATGTTTCAGCACTATGGACAGCAGCCCACATGCTGGACAATTGCAATTCAAGAACCCCAGAGAAAAATGTACACAGTGGAAACATCTCATAGCCAAGTAAGTATTTACAAAACATGTGTGACGTCATTCTGTGGATGCCTAACCCTACGTTCAGGTGAGCAGGCAAGATGCATATCCCAGGAGCCAACCGTAACAGCTGAGTCTGTCTCCTCCAATCACGTTGTCCGCATGTAACACGCCCTGAAATAGAACCCTCCACCCAAGACCAGTTTTCTCTTCTTGTATGATTGCTCTGGGAAGAGTAAAGACTCAAAAAAAAGCCACGCATTTAGTAAAAAGCCCAAATTAACCAGGGACGCGCCATGTGTCAGAGTTAGTTAGGCTCTGTGCACTTCAGTCTCCATTTTGGAGCGGTTTCATTGTGCTGTTGTGACCACAGTGGTCCCAGGCTTTTAACAGATGTTCAGAGTTCTCTCTATCCCCTTTTCACCCCTCACTCTCTCCCCACATCCGTCCCTGTTGGACCTCCTCCCTGGTACAGGGATCAGAGGGCCATTCAACACTTGTTTGGATAGAAGGCGCAGCTAAGTAGCAGCTCCTCACAGAGAGGCAGGCCCGGGACGGGTCCAGGCAGAGGCAGGAGGAGTGAAAAGGGATGTATCATGTATGTGTGCTGCCCTGCGAGTGTTTTGGGATCATTCCTATAATCAGACTCCAGTCCTCGCATGGAAAGTGAGAAAATTTGATTTTCCCCATGTTCATATCTGATGAGTCACAAGATGTATAGCTAACATTTGGATGATCATATGTTTGTAATAGTTTATTAAGTATACAGTATATCTGGTCATTTGTTTTCAAACTTGGCATCTTCATGTTTCATCACGCAACATCTTTTTTTTGTCCATATGCATCTATCTAATATTGTGAAAAATTCCCCACTTTAGGATGATCACAATGAAGGCACGTCCTGCCTGACTCTCTACCATCAGAATAAACCACCTCTACATACAGGCAAGCAATACAGCGGGTACCAGCTACAATATGGCAGATTTGCTTTTTCCTTGTTCAAGCTTGTTCTGGGCGCAGCTTTGCCTCGTGGGCAGAAACAAATGGGATTGGTTAAGTTGAGGCAAGTTATCCTAATTGGTTAAGGTTAGAGCTGTGCTTTCTTTCATCCAACCAGTCACATTTGTTCTGCCTATCGGGGCAGAGCTGAACTCAGAGCAAGATTGACCTTATGCCGCCTATGCAGAAATCGAACCCGTAACCTTAGTCAGCATCACACTCTCTAACTACCAGAAACCTGGTGAAAAGTAGTGCACCCCATAGGAAATAGGGTTTGGGATACAAAGTAGGACTAGTGGCCATCATCCTACAGGACCACTACGTCAGCGTTGGTGACATCCCCAGGACCAGGCCGTTGTTTCATCTCGCTGCACCGCACCTCCAGGTACAGCTCCTGGAGGGGGTAGGAGATGTTCCTGGACAGGTGGTGTCCACAGGGGTCGAGGGGTAGGGCAGCAGCAGGGGGTTGGAGGTGGGTCGTGGATCCTCCCCAAGGAGGGGCTGGTAGCAGGATCTACCTGGTAGGAGGTTACAAGGATCACCACCGGGATGGTTAAGACTGTTCGGAACACCAGAGTCACATCCTGCAGCCACAGGTCCTTGTCGAGGAGACGCACAACCTGGGACACACGATACTCTGGATTGGTTGGCCGGTCAGTCAGTTGCTTGGTGCGTTGGTTAGTCGGTCGGTTGGCCGGTGTGTCAGTAGGTTGGTCTGTTTAAGGGTAACTCCGTCTTCCTCTTCTCTACCTTTATCTCCTCATTCAAATGATGGTCTGCTTTGTTATACGGACTGTCAATGCGGAAGTATTCCTCTTCCTCTTGTCGGTCTTCTGTTGTTCTGACACGTTCAGTCCATTACAGGTGTCTGTTTTTTTCACAATTTTACCATCCTTCGCTGTACTCTTCATCTCCAGGCGGTGTCTTATGCCAAAGTCTCACAGTTTTTCACAGTATCCTGTCATCTTAGTTCATTTTTCTAAGCAGTCTTTTTCTCTTGCTTGAATTTTATCGAAAACCGGGGCGCCAACTCTTTCTTTTTCTCTGACCCGTCTCCTCTTGGTTGTTGTTTCTCCTTTGGAATGTGACTGTCTCTGGGTCCCGAGTCGTCCCTCTCTCTACTCTTAAAAGGCGATCCCATGTGACCTCCGACTCTTTATTTGGCTGAATGACGTTATGTTTGTTGAGCAAAATGTGATTTGTTTTCTTTAAGCCCTCGGGTCAAGCACGATTCTCGACATCTGCCAGTCCGTAATTGATCCTGATAGACCATGGACATAATCAATGGCAATCCAGTTGGACAAACTGAGTTTTATTGCCTATCCAAACTCCACTGGTTTTGGCCTTGTGGGCCGTTTGGCTGGATTTTAGAGTTGAAACGCTGTATCAATAAAATCACCTGGGAGTACGAACAGCAGAGTGCAGAGTTTTCCTTTTCATTGTTCATGAGTTCACCTACAGTATAACTCCATCACCTGCGAGAAGGTACGTATGTGTGTGCGTATGTTCTATAGCTTTTGTACAAGTCTGGCACTGAATCTCTGACCTTCAGTCACTGTCTGTCTGTGATCACAACATGTACATGGGCCAGCTAGGAGTTCTTCCTGACCGCATGACTTGACCAGGCAAAACTCTGGGACCTTGTGCCATGACAACTGCTTTGAGATTATGATTTCAGGAAACGCAAAAATCTGTTTTGGTTTGTTGTGACGTGAAATCATGCCTTTCTCCATGCAAGCCAGACACTCAATGATTAACTCCAGTTCGGACATATAAAGTTAGTATGTGAAAACCATTTCTGAGATGCGTATGTTCAGTGTTTCCGAACTTCACTCGCGCAAAAGAAGGAAGCTTGAGCTGCTGATGCTACCACACGTGCAGCTCAAATGCAAACGCCTTAATCGGAGTGTATGTCCTAATCATTTGAACGATAGCTTAGAAATCCAGGTGTTTTAATCGGCGTATGCTTACTTTGATTATGACCTTACGCCGATTTTAAGATAAGCAGAGTACGGTGTTTACGTGACTAATGCCATAATCTGCCTACTGCCATAATCCGTTTAATAGCGGAAACCTTAGTGTGCATGTAAATGTATGAGTACATTTTAATGAACATGCCAGATGTAGTCCTTGTAGGGGGATAGAGTCATTATTTTTGTCTGGAGTAAGACAAAAAAAGATCTGTAATGAAAATTGTGTGTGTGTGTGTGTGCTAGATAGATAGAAGTACACACACACACACATCTAGCTATTTGTCCTAGTTGCTGAAATCTCACCAGGTGTCAGTTTTCTAGGAACAATCACTTTTCACCTGGCTTTGGAGGAAGCTAATTCAAACAGCAGGACGCACAATGTCTCTGAGGTAAAACAACATTAACTCCACTATTGTCCTGCTTTTCTGTGTCTCGCTCGCTCACGTAACACACCATTAACCCCAACAATTGTCCTGCCCATTCGTTCAGGGTTGAAGGAAGCAACAATCAGAACGCTATCAAATGTGTTTCTCTACATCAAGAAACACGGACGCCTTCTTGTTTGCTGAAAAGGTTAGCCTTAGCCCCCTCGGCCATCAGGGTTTGAAGGGTGAGGGTGTGAGCAAGGGAGGGATGAAGGGATGGAGGCAGGGGGAGGTTATGAGTGGAGCTGATAGCCACACACTCACACACACACACTCCGCTAGAGAGGCAGCATGAGTAACGTAATGAGGACCCGAGTCCCTGAGGCCAGGGGTCTGCTGGGATTAATGCCCTCTCACTTTGTGAGACGTGACTATGCACCAGGCACACATGCCCTGTATTGACTGTCTGACACTGTATTTATTCTCTTAATCCCTTACTGATGCTCCACTGATGCAGCTGCAATAGAAAATGCATGCCACAAAGGAAGCTGTGAACTAAAGACGAGAGAGAGCGAGGGAGAGTGGGACTCTCATATCTACTGGGTGAAATACCACAGTGAGAAAGGGGCATCACCTGTGAAGAACTATTTGCACATCGTTACAACACTGTATGTAGACATATGACATTTTAAATGTCTTTATTCTTTTGGAACATCTGTGAGCATAATGTTTACTGTTAATTTATATTGTTTATTCCACTCTTGTTTATTATCCACTTCACATGAGAGAGAGAGAGTCACTCACTCCTGGAACATCCCAGCATACTGTTCTCTTTTCGGACAGGGCTGCATAGGAGAGGATAAAGCAGGATATGACAGGGTGGGACAGGACACTTTCTTACTGGTCTGGACATGGGTATCAGGATAAGGTAAGACCCAGATGCAGACCGTTTTGAAGTAACGATGTTAATTACAGCAACAGAGGCAACGGTGCAGGACGGCATGCAGGGTCAGGTCAGGCAGAGGTCGGAAAACCAGATAGAGGCAAAGGTACAGGGCGGCAGGCAGAGTGGTCAGGCGGGCGAGTTCGGGGTCAAGACAGGCAAGGGTTAAAAACCAGGAGGGTGGGAAAAGACAGGAGCTGACAGGGAAAATGCTGGTTGCCTTGACAAACAAGACGAACTGGCAACGGACAAACAGAGAACACAGGTATAAATACACAGGAGACAATGGGGAAGATGGGCGACACCTGGAGGGGGGTGGAGACAATCACAAAGATAGGTGAAACAGATCAGGGCATGACAATGGGACAATAATATAGAATAGCACAGTATATATTAGGAACTAAAGTCGAATATAGTTCGGTATAGAATAGATAAAAAATTTGCCATTATTGTAGCATGAATTATAAACAGTATATGTGGCTGTAAGAAACACTGTCACAGTCACAGTGCAATATAGAGATATTGACCTCACGTGACTGCCAGCTGTGGTTCTGCTCCCTCATTGGGCAACGTGTAGGAGGCCTGGGACCATAGAGGTTAACAATTACCTCAGGCTGTATCCCAAATGGCACTCTATTCCCTGCACTATAGTGTAGTGCACTACTTTAGACCGATATGCCCTGGTCAAAAGTAGTGCACGACATAGGGAATAGGGTGCCATTTGGGGGGGACACATACATAGAGGTTAATTAACATCCAGTACCATAAAGCAGTCCTAGAGGGGCCTGTGGGTTGTCTCTGTCTGTGTGGAAGGGCGAACTGGAGTAACAGAACAGAATAAAATAACCTCCCTTCTGTCTCCCTCCATCTATGAATAATACAGAGCCTTGTCACTACAACACAGCCCAATCTCAGCCTCCCTCCTGTAATATTTGGAGGTTGAATAATTAATGCAATAAAAAAACTTTCTTCCCTCTGAGATGAGCTCTGGGGGTGAGGAAGTGAGGTGGGGAGGGGGTGTCTGTGATCGTCATCTAATTAATGTTTTCCACCAGTCTCGTTTGCTTTCTCCATATTTTTCCGATCCTTCTTTGCTATCCAAATTGTCTCATTATTGTACTGGTTGCCTATATCGGGAAAGCTGATACCTAGTCAGCTGCACAACTGAATGCATTCAACCAAAATGTGTCTTCCACATTTAACTCAACCCCTCTGAATCAGAGAGATGTGGTAGCCAAATTCCAAAGCAATTATAATTACTGTAAACAGATTTGTGGGGCGAAGAGATTTTAGAGAATCCATGCATCTTTTACAAATGCATATTCCTGTCTTTCAATGAAAACCCATATTTTTGTGATCAATATTTTTTTCAATTTAAATGATCAGGGAATACAGACAGTAAGGATTGAGACAGCAATATCTTATACCCCCCTCTACCTCCCCCCAACATCCCATCACCAACCATCCTTTATACAAATGGCGTTTCTAACTACCTGCTTCCCAGTGGGGCTCAGCACCCGCTTAATAGACATATTGCGGTCTTTCAACGTTACAATTTGTAATAGGTTATGTACATCTGATCTGCCATCTCAGCAGTACCCAGCAATACCCTAGCTGCCCAGTGGGGCTCAGCACCTGCTAAGTAGCCCAGTCACTGATCATTACCATTCTGGCTGAAACTCCTGAAACAGCTAGGCCCACCAGATGGACCACTGCTTGTTTTGGCCCCCAGACATGTTGGTTGGTTGGTTGGGCTGGAAGCGTTCTTTGTGTCCCAGTCTGCTCTCTCTGTTTTCACTCTTCTGCTCTAGCTCTCTCTTTCTGTATGGGTTCTCTAGCGCTATTCTCTTTCTCTTCTTTCTGCTCTCCCCTCACACGTTGCTCTTCGGTTACACTTTTATAATAACTGTTATGAATAAGCCATTATAAATGCTTATTAGTATATGTACATGTTTTATGCATTATTGTAAATGTTATAGGCTATAATTCATTATGAATTGTAAGGCTTATGACGCTTATAAATGTTTGTAGCTGCTGTCCAGGTGCTGAAACATACAAACTTCAATCAGTTGTGTGTGTGTGTCACATGTTGATGGGGCTGATGTGAGAAATGTCAGAAATATAGAAACAGACTGTTAATACCTACCAAAGTGTACAGAAACTGCCAGTAGCTTAGTCTTAGCCTGGTTGCCAGTCTGTTAGCTAACATTCCACTCCTTGTACTCCATGTCATGTGCCAAAGGAAACAGACTGGCAACCTGGCTAGTCTAGCCTATTAAATTGCAGTGGTTCATAACCGCTTCATGAAAAGTGGGCAATTCAACTGATATATTCTTATATAGTCATCCTATCGAAGATGAGAATGACTGAAGAGGTGGCAAATCTAACTCTCACCACGTCGACATCATTCCGAAGGCTGAATCTCGAGAGTCGATTTCTTAAGGACTCAACTTGCCACAGTCTTACCATTTCCATACTCTAAATGGACATTGGCATAGGAGGACCGCTGATTTAAGGACTACTGCTCTCTGATCATCCGCGGTTTATCGGATTCAGCAGTGAGTTTTCGTTTCGTTTGTTTGTTCTGTCTCCATCTCAACGCCTTCGATTGGAACACCCCCCACGCCGATCATTTTAATGCCTACTAATCTTAATTTGATCTGCGAGCGCAAGACAATAGGCTACAAAGCCAGGCTACAACGCGCAGTACACGACAATCAAAAATTATTGAGCGACTACCCCGCAGAAGAATCTGACCGAGTGTCAGCAATACGGGCTACAGTAGCTGGCTGCCTGGATTTACCAACTGCAGCGACAAGCGCCCGTGCCCATATTACCAGTTGAGCCAAGACTTGTAGGGAAAAAATAACAGATTCAAATCATTGACTGTTATTTCTCAAAGAAGCCCCGAAGACTGGAAATCTGACCCTTTTAATAGTGAATAACAGCTTCGTGATATGGAGCTGTCGTGTTTTCCCCACATAACCGTTACACTTGCTGTCCTTATATGCGTTATCGGTGTAGGGACCGTATTTTGAAGATACCAGGCAGTCACAATAGCCTACAACCTATGAAACTTCATCCAAGTGGACGCTGATGGTGCACGACTGCCTTATAAAAACACAGTTTGTCGATTCTTTTGATGTAGGTTATTTTGAGATTATCATAAGCAGCTTTGGAGACGTTTAGATTTTTTGCGTTACATATACAGTGAAAGGAGCCTGGAATTGGCCTTAGGACTTTTCTATCGCGAAATGAATGAGGATATAAGAGGAGAGCTACACAAGCAAAACAAATAAGCAACGTGAAAATAACTAAAGGACAACAGCGATTTAAACGTGGTAGCTTGTGTGGACTCCACACTATTTATTTTGAGGTATTAGGATTTTTATTGAGTTTTTATTTGGTTGTGATTTTTTTATCAACTCATCTTTTACTTCTTCAATCCTTTCCATAGTTCGTATGACATAGTTCTTCATGTAACGGTTTTGTGGACTGGTCACTTTGCTGGAAGGAAAGAGGTCATCATAACTGTTTTGGTTACACTGAAGCAGTGGCAAGAAGCTAATCAGTATCACCCGAGGCTGCCCCGCGACCATTCGGTGTTTCATGTGCCAGCCTCACTGATGGTCGGAATAGAGCTCTCACGAGCCATCAACAACTCAGATGCGACCCGGTACATTTCAAATATCTGCAAAGGTAAGGTGTTAGCCTAACCATAGCTCCAGCAGCATGTTTCTGCCTAGAACGCGTGTCCTGATTGTTTCCTCCTGAAGTAGCTGTTGTTAGTTGTATAATTTCTCGACATTAGCATGACTAAACTTTATCTTTCTCGAATCAAGCTAAAAATGCAGTGTAGTTTTATGTTATTGGATGACGCTATAATCAGGTGTACCCATGCTTTGTTGTTCTTTGGGTTGACGTTTAAAGTAATTGTTGGCTATTGATTATCTCCCGAAATACACTGTTACACATTTTCATACAACGACTTATGCCACAGGCCTACGAACAAACAATCACAAGTTGGAATAATTGAAGTCTTGGGTTTTCGAGTTTCCTCTCTCCCCAGTAGCGTTTAGGCTGCTGTCCATGGTGCTGAAGTGCACAAACTTGCGTCTAGCGTCGAGCTCCCTACTCTCTTTCTCTCTCCCTCTATCTCTCTCTCTGTGTGTGTGTTTTGTGTGTACACGCTAGTTAAGCAGGGAGAGTTCAGAGTTGAAGCGGTTTTGCAGAATGTACCCAACTGTTTAGGGCTGGCTACTGACAAAACTTAAGTAGTATGATCAAACCAGACTCAAATGTCCTCCTCCTCCTCCTTGTGTGCTTGTCTCTGTCTCACTGCTGCTCTCCTCTCCACAAAATAGTCTGTATCTGATGCTGTGTTATGATGCAGCCCTTATGTGACAGTGGAACCGCCTGCAGAGAGGTCTGCATGGTCATTGGTCATCATCATGCTAACACAAGTCTACAGCAGGCAGGGGAGGAAGGCTATGGAGACCAGACTACAGCAAGCTGGGCTAGGGAAGCCATAGACAAGAGACTGGCTGGAATGGACGTTCCCATTGTATTTCTATGTTGGACGGAGGGTCTGTGCCAGCATGGACACCATGCTAAAGCAGGCATGGGGCCTAAAGCTATGGAGGCCAAAGAAATTATATCACTAGAACTGACATTCCCTATCGAGTTGACTTTCAGTGATGCTTGGACTGGCTTCTATAATGGTGACAGACCGGGCCTGCGCCAGCAGGGTTTCCATGGTACATCAGGCAGAGGAAGTCTGAAGGTTATGGAGGCAGTGTCTGCATTATACCTTGAACCTAGAACCTTGTTGTGTGTATGTGTGTAACAGTCTGTCATGAGAGCCCCAGCATGGTCACAATGTCTGTGAAGGACAGCAGGCAGGGGGCGATTAGGCAGGGTCTGCAACAGTCACCAGCAGTGATGTCATATGTCATCCCTGATGCTGTGTCTCTCTGAGTGGAGAGGGAGGAGGGGCGGAATCTGTTATCCCCAGTGGTGACTCGTTCTGTGACCCTTCCAACACCCTTGGCCCCCTGGAAACACAGCAATGAGTGACTGTTTTCCTGCCTCACTGCCTCCCTCCCTCACTGCCTCCCTCCCTGCCTGCCTGTCTCCCTGCCTGCCTGTCTCCCTGCCTGCCTGTCTCCCTGCCTGCCTGTCTCCCTGCCTCCCTCGCTCCCTGCCTGCTTCTCTGCCTGCCTATGTCCCTTCCTGCTTATGTCCCTCCCTGCCTGATTCCCTCACTGCCTGCCTGTCTCCCTCCTTGCCTGCGTGCCTGGCCCCCTCCATCCCTCCCTCCTTGCCTGAGTGCCTGCCCCCCTCCATCCATCCCTCCCTCCTTGCCTGCCCCCCTCCATCCCTCCCTCCCTCCTTGCCTGCCTGCCTTCTGGTCTCGTACTCCCTTACTACTGATTGGGAAGGCTGACTGAATTGGGGGAAGGGCATATTCTTAATGATAATGTTAAACAGTTCCCCTCTTCCCTGTCCCTATTGTCTCCATCTCCCATCCCCCTCTCACAGTGACACCTTAACACATTGCGCACACACACTAATGGCTGGCCAGAGCCGTCTTCATTGCAAGAGTGATTGCGATAAATACAAGCCCATTCCAAAGGGTCATCCCAGCAAGGGGGGAGGAGGAGAAGCAGCAGGAGGAGGAGGACACTGAGGAAGAAACGGTCCAGATCTCTGTGTTTTCATTCCTCCCCAAAGACTACTCATATCTGTAGTTATGCTGTCCACGTGGTGACAAGACAGTCCATTGGGATGCCTGCGTTCTTACACCACATATGGTAAATTTTATACAGGTCTATAGTAGGCTGGATCTACCTTACAAGGCCTGTACATGCATGTTCATCAAGGGAATAATCAAGATTGGGCAGCACAGAACCATTGCCTCCAGAGTCTCTTGTGACAAACTTAACCAGCATGCACAGCAAGTGAGATTTGATTCTGAGTGCCAAGATTATTAACTCTGTTGTACCAGCCCAGTCTCTGTCATGTGATGCGTGTGTGTGTGGTGTCACCCTTTGCTCTCGCTAGTGGGAACCATGCTTTACTCTCTGCTCCATTGTCACGTCCTCTTAATTCTGTCTTTGACTCCCATCTAAGCCCAGTAGGTTGAGAGAGCAGAGCAGCACACACATGTGATACCCTCTATTACATCCCCACTCCCATTTTCACAAGTCTCCTGACACCACGACACCCTCCACCCAATCCCCACAGTTGGGGAAATAAGAAACACACACACGTAAACACACACACAGGAGAAACACATACACACACATGTAAACACAAACACAGGAGAAACACGCGCACACACACACAGAATAAACACATACACGCACATGTAAACACACACACACAGATTGAGAGAGAAGAGCGCAGTAGTAACCCCATGAGCTACGCCATTACAGTTGTTTTCAATCACTTTGGACTTAGGTGCATTTTTTTCAGATGTAAGTGGTATATTTAAAAAAAAAAAAAAAAACTCTAGACTAATAACACGTAATGCCCCCTGTTTTATACTCAGAACATTTGCTATTGTGTTCATTGGATTTAAACACATCTTTCACGCCTGAGAAATGCCATGAGAACATTTTGTTCAGTCACCAATACATCAGATAGGCTCACCATTTAGTCATTTTAACTAACCATTTATTCTAACATGCATTTTGAAGTGTTGATTAGAAGGAATAGTAGATTATAAATATCATTTTCCATACAGTATTTGGATATAACTTGACATGCAGAATATGTTTTTGCAAACCATATTTTTCGTCTTACAATTTCATTATCCTTATACCAGTGGTTCCCAAACTAGGGGTTGCGACCCCGTGTGGGGTAGCCTGATATGAAAATGTTGTCGCGGGAGAATTTCAAAAAGCCTGGTGAAGAAATTTATACAGATTTTTTATTTTTTTGATCAATAAAATATTCTTATTATATTTTTTATATTATTATTTATATTTTTATAATTTGATATTTTATAATCTCGTTTTTGTACCTTAAAAAATCGAAATGAAAAATGTTTCTAAAATTATTTTTAAAAGATCAAATTCAAACAATGAGAGAGCGCCCTTAGATCGTGGGAAAAGGCTGCGCTTGACCATTGCATTTGAGTCACGGTGAATGGCTAGGCCCGCTATGCTTCCGCAAAATACACCGCCCACTATAGGCTAGTGGGATAGAATGGTGGGCTTCTGCACATATGGGGCTCCATTTATGGTGGGACGGCAGGTAGGCCTCCGCACTCTGGTTATTGTGTCTCCCTCTGCCATATGGACGCATTGTATGATATACAGAGAGCAACTGGCAGCAAAAGAGCTGAGCGCAGAACTCTGAGATATACTGCAGCAGGTAACTTCGATTTAAAATCAAATCACATCCAGTACGCCCACGCCTGTTCGCATTACTGTGTGGAGATATGGAACAATTTACTGTTTCACACCGAGGCTTGGTGGTTATCAGTGGAATGTTGTAAAGATTTTTGTAATTGATGGAGGAATTGTTGTCATCCGCAATCAATGTACTTTTTTTTAACGTAAACTTTCTATGTGAGGGAAATAAAATGTGCCTCCTTGCCTACATAACAGATATAGGCTATTTGGAAAACTGAACAAACTGAACACAAACATGCAGGGGAACTCCAAAAACATTCTACTGATGAGTGGATTCAGAGGAAAGACACACACGCACGAAGAAACATACACACACACACACACACACACACACACACACACACACACACACACACACACACACACACACACACACACACACACACACACACACACACACACACACACACACACACACACACACACACACACACACACACACACACACACACACACACACCACAGTCTCCCAGCAGCAGCCATCATGCTCCCAGCCTCCCAGCATGCTACACATGTCCCCTCCCTCCTCTCACCCCCCTCCCCCCTCCTCCTCCGGCCCCTCCTCCACTACCATCATCATGTAGCCCTGGCCTCAGCTTCAGTCACAGGGTGCTTAGAGACCTGGTTGCCATGCCTCCTTCAGCAGGGCCATGACCGAACAACATGAAAGGTTGCATCTGAAATGCCACCCTATTACAATACAGTGCATTATTTTTGACTGGGCTCTGGTCCAAGGTTGTGCACTATAGAATAGGGTGCCATTTTGGAAGACATCAAAGTCTCCACATTAGACTCACCAGCCCATAAAGAAAGGGCCTTTGTAAATTAATTCAATGGATATCAAGGCACTGGGATGTAATGTTCCCCGGGTCTGTGTTATAACCCTGAATGTCACATGGTCTGTGATGTGCTTGTCATACAGGACGAAGTACATACAGGGCATTTCTCAAGTCATTTCTTGGATGGTTCTTCACTGTTTTGCCCCGTTTATTAGGTACACCACCCCGTTCATGGAAAGTTAGAATGGGCAAAACAGATGACCTAAGTGACTTTGAGCGTGGTACGATCGTATGGTAAATTAGCGGACACTTTTATCCAAAAGCGACTTACAGAACTGCCAGTTAACGGTGACGCATACAAAATATTCAGGATACGGCACACGTAAGAATCAAACAAGCAACCTTGTTGTTACCAGCATCGTATGTTCTTTGCACAGTAGGCAGACAGGATACATCTCAACTCCTTTCTTGGATGGCTGTTGGATGACTCTTGGAGGATTTAGATGTGCCTTTGTTATGCTGTACCTGGCTTAGCGGGATCAATTTGAATGTGCATGTTGTTGTTGTTGTGTGCCTTTGTTATGCTGTACCTGGCTTAGCGGGATCAATTTGAATGTGCATGTTGTTGTTGTTGTTGAATGTATGGAGAAAGACACAGCAGGTTACAACCGTGTATCTGTGTGTCAGAACATAGTGGTTAGTCCATATCCGACGTTTCTCCGAGCGATGTTTCAATGCACCGCCGCCTACAGTCACCACAGCAACACAGAGGCTAACAGCAAGAGAGAGAGAAAGGGGGCCGGAATAAATAACAAGAAATAGACTTGAATGGCGGCCTGCCAAAACAGAGGATGGAGATATAAAAAGATGAAGAAAATCAACTATTTTAGTGGCGCTGACTGTACACGCTTGCCCTACAGAAGCCACTCTGTAAAGAAGAAGAGGGAGAGGAGACAAAAAAAACATGCACACAGCGTGTGCTGACAAAGGGTCTTTTTTATTTAATTCTGGTAAACAGAAGTTAGAGGAGACAACTTTTCCAGTAAAATAGAAGGCAGAGCTCGGAGGTAAACCTTCAGCTCCTAATAAATAACCTCTGTTGATATTCACTCAGCCAACAGTCCCAACATTCTTTTGTTACATGTAATCCAGGCTCCGGTTACATGTTGTTCTGCTCAGGGAGTACCCCCTCATGTGCAACTGGCCATTAGTACAAGGCCGTGTCCAAAATGGAACCCAGTGCACTACTTTTTGCCAGGGCCCATAGGGATCAGGGCCTAATTTCCCAGTTGCATGTAACTTAAAGACATTATCCTGTACTTTGGCGACTAGTAAGTGTTTTGTAAACCTCACACTTTGGGCTGGATGTGTCAATGTGTAGTTCTATGAGCAGAGTTACTGTCTCACCTCAATTAGCCAAGACATCCCTAGTTTGAAAGCAACTGTTTTCTAGAAGCTGTGTGGCACCATTTTCTTGACATTTACCGCCTCCCCCCCCTCAGCATTTGAGTGGCAGGTAGCATGAGGCACACACAGCAGAGAGCGCGAGAGCAATAATATCATGCCTACATTTGTGACTTAGTATGCAATTCTCTGGGACAAATACTGACTAAAAAGTATACAAAAGTACCAGAGAATTTCCCAAACAAGCAATCAAGTAGAGAGAACGTTCGCTAAGTGTGCCATTTGGATACTGATAGGCTAAAAAGAAAAGCAGCACTGCTCTCGGATCAGCTTTCTCCATTCAAAACGTACTTTAACTTCAGAAATATTCCACAATACTGATGACCGATCAGCTCCTAACCTAGAGAGAAATTACCACCTATGGCTGTAAATAGGCTATATTTTCATGCCATCATTTCAGTTTTCATTTTATCTTTCACTTGATGTAACAATTGCCAATACTTCGGCAATGTTGTATTTGTAGTCAACTTCGTTCTGAAGATATTGGCAGTCACAGTCAGACAGATGGCATAAACATATTGATTCCATGTTTAGCTGAGATGTTCTGTGAATAAAGTGATGAGGACGAGCAAAAAAAGCATCTAATGATGCACTTTGGCTGCTCTATGAGTGGTCTGGATCGATCATAGATGTGCGAAGGTTACTAACGAAGGCTCAGGGAAACACCTTGGCTCTAACGAGGTCTTAACGCTACAAAGGCTTTGGGAAACGAGACCCAGGTCAAAAGTAGTGTACTATATAGGGAATAGGGTGCCATTAACAAAAAATAATTTCACCTTTATTTTATTGGGGAGTCATACTGAGACCAAGGTCTCTTTTACAGATGAACCCTGAATTACATAAATTACAAAATGCAAGCCGAAAGAAAAACAAGGAGACAAAAACAAACATTAATCGGTAATAAGGTCCTCAATCAGCTTTCTGAATTGCCCTAGAGACACCAGCACATCACATTCTAAGAACATTTTGAAGATTGTTCCACAAATAAGGTGCATATAAACTGAAAGCTCATTTACTCCACTCAGTAGAGAACAAAGGATTTTTTTTCCAGGGTTAGCCGTCCCTTATGTCTTAAGTTTAGTAACGATGTCAGATACAGTGGGGCTTTTTTTGCAAAAGGGCTTTATAAATGAAAACATAGCAATGTATCAACCGACTTGACATCAAAGTGGGTCAACCAACTTACTGGTAAAGAATGCAGTGATGAGTACTAAAACTGTTGCCCTTAATAAAGCGCTATGACAAACTGCATCTAACAGCTTTAATGAAGCGGCAGCTGCATTCATATAGATGATGTCGCCATAGGAACGTTGACTGAATACTCTGCTTTCTACAATTTAGCAGGAGGCAGGGCCTGTTGTTATAGAAGACGGCCATTTTTATTCTTAGCTTCAACTCATGGATATGGTTTTTAAACCCTTTCCTGCAGCCAAATGACCAAATTGCCCGCTATTGGCCTCATTGGCGTAATGTTATTAATATTTTTCATCATTTCATCATTAATAAACATTATTTCTGAAAACCCACTGAAATTCCGGCGTTTCCATGTTAAACGGTTTTGTTATATTTCAGTCTTCTGTGATCTATATAAAGTGTAATATTGGGATGCAAACTAAAAATGTTATACATTTCAACTCTGTATCTGACATGGTACAGGTGTCTTTTTAAGTCCTTAACCATGTGTGGGGGTGTATACTTTTGTTTCAAAGTAGATTTGTTCAAGATTACTGGGTCTATGTGACCCTAATCTGGCCACTGCAGTAAAATGTTATTAAAAAAACAGCTTTTCATCTATCCAAGTGCCCAGATATATGAATCAGTGACACTATCAATATAGACATATATAAAGTACATATTCTTAAATCATCAGTTATTTTTATGTGCTCTAGATAACAACATGTACTTCGTTTTGCCTGCGTTCAATACTAATTTCAGGTCAAAGTTTTTTCGATAATACAATGAAGGCAGACTGTAGTTCAGATAGAGCCTGGTCAACTGTGGGGGCAATAGCATACATAGCAGTATCATCGGCATACAAGGGCAGGTTACATTGTTAATGTAAAAAGTATAGGACCCGGAATCAAGCCGTGCGGGACACCTTTCATAATATCCAGGAAACCTGATATAACACCATCAGTAGATATGCATTGAGTTCTATCTGTCAAGTTATTGTTAAGACAGTTACATGCAGCCTGGTCTAGGCCAATTGAGAAAAGCCTCTGAATTAGCAACGAGTGAACAGTATCAAAAGCCTTTGACAGGTCAATGAAGAGGGCAGCACAATGTTGCCTTTTATCTATACAGTTAACCACACAATTTCTAATAGTAATTTGTGTCGCAGCCCTTTTCTTATGAGTCTTCCCCACTTTGTACACTGTGAATAGGCCAGGATAGCCTTGTGAAACCAGGCTGACTGCTTTGCTCACGTTAAGTTCCACTTCCCTTTGAGCTGCTCTCGAGATCAAGCTGCTTTAACAAGGCTTAGTCTGGGTATCCTCAGGGGTACTAGCATAGATATAGAATACTATATAGGCTGATATTATATAGCACCTACATTGAGGAGAACAAGTATTTGATACACTGCCGATTTTGCAGGTTTTGGGGCCATGTATCGCGAGATCTTGGCCAACAACCTCCTTCCCTCAGTAAGAGCATTGAAGATGGGTCGTGGCTGGGTCTTCCAGCATGACAACGACCCGAAAAACACAGCCAGGGCAACTAAGGAGTGGCTCCGTAAGAAGCATCTCAAGGTCCTGGAGTGGCCTAGCCAGTCTCCAGACTTGAACCCAATAGAAAATCTTTGGAGGGAGCTGAAAGTCCGTATTGCCCAGCGACAGCCCCGAAACCTGAAGGATCTGGAGAAGATCTGTATGGAGGAGTGGGCCAAAATCCCTGCTGCAGTGTGTGCAAACCTGGTCAAGAACTACAGGAAACGTAATTGCAAACAAAGGTTACTGTACCAAATATTAAGTTCTGCTTTTCTGATGTATCAAATACTTATGTCATGCAATAAAATGCAAATTAATTACTTAATCATACAATGTGATTTTCTGGATTTTTGTTTTAGATTCCGTCTCAGTTGAAGTGTACCTATGATTAAAATTACAGACCTCGACATGCTTTGTAAGTAGGAAACACTGCCGATTTTGCAGGTCATCAAATACTTGTTCTCCCCACTGTACATATGGTCTGTGGGTACTAGCACCCCATGTTTAGAACCAACAATGACGTATAGCAGTGAATAATCAACACTAACAAGACAGTGAAGTTTCACACAGCACAGACCAACTCTTCAAAGGTTCACAGACGATCAGACCACTGAATGCCAGACATGACGTAATCCTGCACGGTGTACGTTCTCTACACATATATTCAGGATATAACAACAGTGATGTCTGTCTGATGGGGGCGGTGATCGATAGTGTTCTTTTGTAATGTTCTCATTCTAGAACAGATCATGTGTTTCCATGCAATGTGGTGTTCTGGGTTTGGTATTGTGTATATATGATGGATGACAGTTTGGCAAGCTGAGCTCTTCTTATGGAGTGTCTGTCTGTGTGCTTGCCAGGATCTTTACGTTGACATTAAGCTGTCTGCCTTCTAGGCAAAGTGTGTGTGTGGGGGGAGTCCATCTGTCTGCTGACAATGTGCTACTTACAGTTCGATCTTCCCCTCCTGCTGGAAGAGAAAGGCCTTAGCCCACTTTTGGGGTCATTTGGAAGTGAGGACGAGCTAACAAGGTTTTCATGATGTAATATGGTTCTTGGATCTTTTCTCAGAAACCTACCCACTCATATCATCTTTGTTGCCTGCCTCTTGTGTATTATAAGGTTTGGCTGGGTACAGGTACTGTAGGTCAGGTGTGTCTGTGTGCGTGCTTCTATGTCTCTGTTTTAAAATATGTATGTGTATTTGTGCATCTAAATGTCATCTGTCTGTACAAACCAATTTCCTACTCTGCCTGGGGTGTCAACTGACATGACCCCGCCCCCCAAGCTGAAACCAACCAATAACCATCAGTCTCTCTGATTGGGTCTGATTTGATTGGTCCTGTGTTAAGACGAAAAAGATTGAGGGAAAATCATTAGGATTCTCTGATTGTATGGCATCGGGGAGCTAGTGTAATTTAATCATTTTTAATTCTACTGAGACTCCTGAGAATTAAAAGAAAATTGTGAATTAAATTTGTTCCAGGGCAGTGAGTTATCCTCAGCGTTCTGGTCCAGCAGTGGCATAGCCATTTGTAAGTTGTGTTAGAGAGAGACAGACATAGAGCTCAGTTGACAGTATTATTGATGGAAGTAGACACACACATGCGTAATGTAATGCTAGACTGAAAGCTTGTTTGCATAGTTATGATTGTCAGGCCCTGTTGCCTGCCTCATGTGTGTTTTTCCATAGTCTCTCTTCATAAGAGACCAACTACAGTCATTATATCCAGTATGAGGCTGCTAGATATGATTAGAAGAATTCCTTGTGGCCACTGCTGATGATTCTAATCATATTATACTGCTGATGATTCTATATCATTTTGTTTACTTGATAGCCACCTACACAAATAGCGAGCTAGAACAAGGTGTTAATATGATAAAGCAATTAATTAAAAAGATTTAAAAGCAATACAAAGAAAAGTTGTACAGTAGGCATCTACTTATCATATTAGACTGTTGATGATTCTAGTCTTATTATACTGTTGATGATTCTAGTCTTCTTATATAAACTGTTGATGATTCTCATCTTCATATTATATACAGTGGGCAGAACAAGTATTTCATACACTGTCGATTTTGCAGGTTTTCCTACTTACAAAGCATGTACAGGTCTGTAATTCTTATCCTGGGTACACTTCAACTGTGGGAGATGGAATCTAAAACAAAAATCCAGAAAATCACATTATGATTTTTAAGTACTAAATTTGCATTTTATTGCATGAAATAAGTATTTGATCACCTACCAACCAGTAAGAATTCCGGCTCTCACAGACCTGTTAATTTTTCTTTAAGAATCCCTCCTGTTCTCCACTCATTACCTGTATTAACTGCACCTGTTTGAACTCGTTAACTGTATAAAAGATACCTGTCCACACACTCAATCAAACAGACTCCAACCTCTCCACAATGGCCAAGACCAGAGAGCTGTGTAAGGACATCAGGGATAAATTGTAGACCTACACAAGGCTGGGATGGACTACAGGACAATAGGCAAGCAGTTTGGTGAGAAGGCAACAACTGTTGTCGCAAATATTAGAAAGTAGAAGAAGTTCAAGATGACAGTCAATCATCCTCGGTCTGGGGCTCCATGCAAGATCTCACCTCGTGGGGCATCAATGATCATGAGGAAGGTGAGGGATCAGCCCAGAACTACACGGCAGGACCTGGTCAATGACCTGAAGAGAGCTGGGACCACAGTCTCAAAGAAAACCATTAGTAACACTACGCCGTCATGGATTAAAATCCTGCAGCGCACGCAAGGTCCCCCTGCTCTAGCCAGCGCATGTCCAGGCCCGTCTGAAGTTTGCCAATGACCATCTGGATGATCCAGAGGAGGAATGGGAGTAGGTCATGTGGTCTGATGAGACATAAATAGAGCTTTTTGGTCTAAACTCCACTCGCCGTGTTTGGAGGAAGAAGAAGGATGAGTACAACCCCAAGAACACCATCCCGACCGTGAAGCATAGAGGTGGAAACATCATTCTTTGGGGGATGCTTTTCTGCAAAGGGGACAGGACGACTGCACCGTATTGAGGGGAGGATGGATGGGGCCATGTATCGCGAGATCTTGGCCAGCAACCCCCTTTCCTCAGTTAGAGCATTGAAGATCGGTTGTGGCTGGTTTTCCAGCATGACAACGACCCAAAACACAGAGCCAGGGCAACTAAGGACTGGCTCCGTAAGAAGCATCTCAAGGTCCTGGAGTGGCCTAGCCAGACTCCAGACCTGAACCCAATACAAAATCTTTGGAGGGAGCTGAAAGTCCGTATTGCCCAGCGACAGCCCCGAAACCTGAAGGATCTGGAGAAGGTCTGTATAGAGGAGTGGGCCAAAATCCCTGCTGCAGTGTGTGCAAACCTGGTCAAGAACTACAGGAAACATATGATCTCTGTAATTGCAAACAAAGGTTTCTGTCCCAAATATTAAGCTCTGCTTTTCTGATGTATCAAATATTTATGTCATGCAATAAAATGCAAATTAATTGCTTAAAAATCATACAATGTGATTTTCTGGATTTTTGTTTTAGATTCCGTCTCTAACAGTTGAAGTGTACCTATGATAAAAAATGACAGACCTCTACATGCTTTGTAAATAGGAAACACTGCCAATTTTGCAGGTTATCAAATACTTGTTCTCCCCACTGTATACTGTTGATGATTCTAGTCTTCATATTATATATACTGTTGATGGTTCTAGTCTTCATATTATTTAAACTGTTGACGATTCTAGTCTTCATATTATACTGTTGATGATTCTAGAGTCCATTCTAATATAGAGCTGTTAGTTATAGCGTTATTATGGCATTGTAATAATCAGGTTTATAGTGAAAATGCACATGTCCAATCCTAATCCCTCTTGCATCATATGAAATAAATGGCCTCTATATACACTACTGTTCAAAAGTTTGGGGTCACTTAGAAATGTCCTTGTTTTTGAAAGAAAAGCACATTTTCTGTCCATTTTAAAATAACATTAAATTGATCAGAAATAGTGTAGACATGGTTAATGTTGTAAATGACTATTGTAGCTGGAAACAACAGATTTTTAACAAGGACATTTCTAAGTGACCCCAAACCTTTGAACAGTAGTGTATGAGGTTTTCTTGGTTTTAGATGGAAACTCCTCTGCTCAAAGTTTAATTAGTGCTAGGCACAGTAAATGGATAACCTTTTGGACTCTGCACACAATTTGCTCTCTTCATTTTCCATCAATCGTCTTCTGTCCTGGAGGCATACGCTATGTGGGAACACAATTTGCTCCAGGTCAGGACAAAGCTTTGGTCAGCTGTCTGATGTCTGATCTATTTCCTGTTTTATCTCTGTGGTTCTTCGGCGGAGTTATTCACCATGTAGTCGTGTGGTGCCAGAGATCTCCCCATTTGATTGGTTGGTGGTAGCTAGATGGTGACCATTGTCAAGTCAGGTGTTTAAGCTATACGTGTCTGCCTCTGTCAGTGTTTCTTACTGTGTGTCTTCTTGGAACAATGCGGATGAATCACAAGATCACAAAAGTGCAATTCAGGTTTAATTGAATTGTGTGTCTCATTTATGTGTGAATTGGTGTGTACCTTCTTGGCCCGGTCTTTCTGACACACACACACGAGCTACGTGCATCACAGCACCATGGAATAATGCGTGGGTTGTAACGACTCGCCTCAGCCTCTCAACACCAGAAGCCAAGGGTACATGTTAATATGCTGTTGCCATGACGACAGGCTGACATTTTGTGCTCCAAGTGGTGGGAACTGATGTGTCTGTTTTATAGTAAGGATGTCATGTTGACCTGTCAGAGGGCAAGGTTGGGGACGGTTGAATGGGCATAGTATGATCCTGATGTACTGACTGTGTTGGCTTCTCGAGCTGTGTAAGCTCTGTATACATAGACTAGCAGGCATATGTCATATAAGACAACATGTCGTATATGTTCCCAGACAGGGGGGCCACAGGCAAAACTAGTTTGTCTTTGTCAAAAGGATTCTCAGATCCAGATCTGACTTAAAGGCGTTGCGTGGTCAATCTGATGTCGGAATTGGCTGTAACACCATTTACTGCGATGCCGTTCTCCGCAAACTTCAGGGCTTTCATACTTCTTGTGCTTAGCGGAGCAGAGCAGAGCTACTGTGAAGGAGGTTGTCAAGGAAGTGAGTTTGTGTTTATACAGGACGTACCGCCCGCACCTACCGTCAACCAATCATGTAAATGCGGAGCTATACGGAACCATCCGCATTGTTACAAAATTTGATTTGGCCTCCGGAGGCTCCACAATTACGCCACACCCTCCATACGAAGCCTCCGGCCACATCTTTGGATCAAGCTTAAATTGGCTTTCACAGTAAATATATGGCTCAGTGCTTTTGGCAACCTTGGAAGTATAGGGTTGGGTATCCACCATGACACTTCACCTCAGTCTATATTTTACTGACATAGCTCACAAAAAAAACATGTATAATGGAAATATATTTGTGCGTTATGTTAAAACTGTGTGCCATAGTTCTGAGAAATGTCCAGGTACATTGCAATAATTCATGGTGCGGCACCACCACATTAAAAATATGGAACTTGATGAACTCCCAAGCCTGTATAACAGTTGGTTTACACTGTCTTGGTCATTTGGGCATATTTTAGCTGTGTCACCATGTCACTGGCAGCATCATGTTTACCTGGCCCTGTGGTGTCTGTCTCTCTGATAAACTCATCCCCCTCTCTTTTGTGTGCCTCATTTGTCCAGACGTGGTGGGGATTGATGGACCTCTCTTTTTTCTCTCGTGTGCGCGCTCTCTCTTTCTCGATCTCTCTATTCCGCCACTTGCCTCACAACTGCGCCATGCCTCGCAGATGCTGGAGGAGGGAGATGACGGGATGATAGGAGGAAGAAAGAGGGAACTGTTGTGTTCATGTCTTAATCTTCAACTAGATTTCCATCCAATTTGTGACAGATTTTCATGTGAATATTATAGATTTTTTATTATTTTTTAAAGATGGACATTTTGCCACCAGAGTTGTTTCCATCAGACTCACTTTGTTCCGTATTAAAGTCTGTACAGATATGGGATCTTAATTTGAGAAAATATGCAGCAACAGGTAATGCAAAATATTATGTTGATTTTTCGTAAGGGGAAAAAAGTGTAAATTACAAACTTCAGACACTTTTTTTCAACCTCAAATTCACTACAAGTTGAACATTTCCTGCATTGCAGTGTAGTTTTCATGTACCGAATAAAAAAGCATGAGTTTAATGTGTTTCCGTTGCTTTTTTTCTACCGATAGTTGTCACACATTGTTGCGATAAATGGCAAACTTGTCCTAACTTCTTAATTTTTATTTTCTTCAAAGGAACTCAGGCTTTAAACTTACTCTCGAAAGTTGTAATAGCAGAATGCATAAGGTGAGATTTCGAAATTGGGTAGTGCTTCATCAGTTCCTCTTGTCATGTTAGTCGATGGCATACCTTACAGAGCTATTTATAACTTGTCAGAAATGTCCAGATCAACTAGCCCAAGTCAGCAGTTTTTTTAGCCCATAGACATTGTTGTAATTTTTTTAGTCACTCAAAAATTGCATGAATACACATTAGACATGGCAAAATGTACAGAATTCAGTGGTGATTTTAGCATGTAAATCTTGGTGGTGCAAAAAAAAGAAGTGGGATGCATGCCAGCAATGCCACTACACCACACTAAACAATACATGAATTGCACTATAACAGTGACAAACGGTGCCCACAAACTGTTGGGCCTACATAAAGCTTTCCCAACAGCAGTCACAACACCTTACCACTGTTACACCTTGCAATCAGCGGAGCCTTGTCTGGCAGCGAAACAGTTCATTCAGCCTCATTTACTTCCTTTAAAAAAAACATAGATTATATGGCTAACTTGCTTAAACAAATGTGCTTTCTAATGACAATTCAGATGACAAACTATGGAATAAGGGGATGACAAGCGGATAAGAGGCAATCCGTAGTTTTGTTGAAGACAATGAGCGAGCTAGGACAGACAGGCAAAATAACTATTTTGTTTAGCACTATTGAAATGTACAGCAACAGAATTCAGAACATGAGCCGTTCTTACGGTGCTCTCCCTGTACACCAAGTCAGAACAGTCGGATAAATAAAGGCGGCATATAACCAGACAATGAAAGCTCTTACAGTATTTGATGATTACATTTCTCTAACACAGATAAGCTACGTGTGCACCACAAAGTCAGAACAGTAGGCGAAATGAAGAGGGGTAAATAGACCAAATTATTATGGTGAAGCACACGGTCTACTAACATCTTACTACACTATATACATTTAGTATTACTTTTCAAAGCTACAGTATACATATCTACCTGGCATATATACATACATACATACATACATTTTATGCAGCAGCATACATTTTTGGACTCATCTAGTTGTGCTGTGCTCACTTGAACAGGATGGTGGCACGGCGGTCCTTTGTGGGCAATTTTGTCATCAAAGTCTGTAATTCTCTGTCTTTATGGTGCTTTCAAAACAACTGGGAACTTGAAAGAAAACAGGGCCCAATCATGATGACGTCATTGATCTTCAGGTCGTAGCTCTAAAAAGAAGCCGGATTTACAACTCAAATCATGCTTCATCGACAGCATGGCCAATGTTGAATGTTTATCATTTTAAACTTGGAAAAGATCATCCGAGATAAGGGACCACACAGCCACTCCACGGAACAGCCGGCTAGTGATTATACTTATTTTCCACCATGATTTGCAAATAAATTCATTAAAAATCCTACAATGTGATTTTCTGGATTTTCTTTTCTCATTTTGTCTGTCATAGTTGAAGTGTACCTATTATGAAAATTACAGGCCTCTCATCTTTTTAAGTGGGAGAACTTGCACAATTGGTGGCTGACTAAATACTTTTTTGCCCCACTTTGTACACACATACCTTTTTCCCCGTTCCATTGGTTAGAGCCTGTAGGTAAGCATTTCACTGTAAGGTATTCGGCGCACGTGACAAATAAACTTTGATTTGATTTTCAATACCCAAGCCTTTTTCTAAAATGTGTTATGATATTGGAGAACACGTTGGGAGGGATCTTAGACCATTCCTCCATACAGAATCTTTTCAGATCCTTCATATCCTTCATCTGCTCTTATGGACTTCCCCTCTTCAATTCATACCACAGGTTTTCAATGGGGTTCAAGTCCGGAGACTGGCCATTACAAAATGTTGATTTTGTGTGCTATTAACTATTTTGTTGTGGATTTTGATTAGTGCTTGGGGTTATTGTCTTGATGGAAGATCCCCTTGTGTCCAAGTGTCAGCCTCCTGGCAGAGCCAACCAAGTTTTTGGCTAAAATGTCCTGGTACTTGGTAGAGTTCTTGTTGCCGTTGACCTTAACAATGGCCAGTGGTGTAAAGTACTTAAGTAATACTTTAAAGTATTTTTACTTAAGTCATTTTATGGGGCATCTGTACTTTACTATTTATATTTTTGAAAACATTTACTTTTACTCCATTACATTCCTAAAGAAAATATGTACTTTTTACTTCCATACATTTTCCCTGACACCCAAAAGTACCCACATTTCGAATGCTGCAATATAGTACTTTTTCCACCACTAAGTACATTTAAAACCAGACTCCTTTAGACTTTTATTCAAGTAATATTTTACTGGGTGACTCACATTTACTTGAGTCATTTTCTATTATGGTATCTTTCCTTTTACTCGAGTATGACAATTGAGTACTTTTTCCACCACTGGAAGCAAAATAGCCCCACAACAAAGATCCACCACCATATTTTACTGTGTAGCTATGAGGTACTTTTCTGCATATGCTTGTGTTTTTCAACGCCAAACCCACCACTTGTGTGCGTGGCCAAAGAGCTCTATTTTTATGCCATATGACCGTAGCACCGGTTCCAATCCAAGTGCCAATGACGTTTTCACAAACTCCAGGCGGTGCTATGGTCAGATGACATGAAAATAGAGCTCTTTGGCCACGCACACCAGTGGTGGTTTGGGCGTTGATAAACAGTATATTCTTTGGGGAGCAATTTCATTAGTATAAAATAATATTTCATTTAATATTTTATTTGATAGTCTTTCTTTTGCTCATCTTCATCAAGGGTGCCAGTAATTATGGACCTGACTGTATATAGCCTATACATACAGTGCAATCATATCATATATTAATTAGCTAGACATGGGTTGAATGGTTATATGGATTGCATCCTAAATGGCACCCTATTCCCTATATATTGCACTACTTTTGAACAGGGCCCGGTGGGCCCTGGTCAAAAGTAGTGCATTATGTAGAGAGTACGGTGCCATTTGTGACGTATGCTGTGGTCTTATATAACAGTCCATTTCACAATGTAGTCATGTTAAGTTGGTGAACTCAGTCACTCATGTCCCGTTCCCAGCACTTTATGGATAGAGTCACAGTCACAAATTAACTTTGAGTCTATTGCTGCTGTTTGTGTGTTGACTCAGAAGAATGTTCTGTCACAACATTTAAATGTAAAGGCCGTGGTGGAAGAGACAAGGTGTTAGTTTACCGGCTGTTATCATGGGTAGAGGTGAAACCCATGAGACAAGGATGTAACATGTTTTGTGTGAAAGGGAGAGAAATGAAGAGCAGGAAGCATAATAAACAATATCCTGGGGCTAGCAGACGCTCGCTCTGCTCAGGTACATTTTGTTTATCTTGAATTTCATGTTGCATTCATCCTCTCTCGCCCTATCTCCTATCCTCCACTCTTCTCCTCCAACCCCACACGTCTAGTCAACACACACACACACACACACTGCACCTGTATGCTCAAATAAGCTTGTGAATTGTTTCAGGTACTGTATCTGCTGGTTGCCATGGGGACTTTGGCAACCATCAGAGAGAGAAACAGTGAAAGAGAGGAGACCGGACCAGAAAGAGAGGGGAAGAGCTAGAGAGAGAGAGAGAGAGACGTAGATGAAAGGAGAGACACTGGACTAATGCTCATGAAAGCGCCGAGGTTCAAAGCATTGAAACTGTTTTAATTGTAGTCTGTCAGAGCAGAGGGACAGGTGTCAGAGAGATGGCATGGTGTCCTTGAAGAAGAAAATGAATGGGGGTTAGGAAAAAACAGACAGAAGATGGGAGAAGTGTCTTTGAAGGAGGGAAAGTAGTTTTATTATGGATTGCATGGACAGGCTTTTATTAGAGCATCTTCAATACACAGGCTCAAGGAAGTGTCAGTTTAGAGTCTGAATATTTCAGGGAAAAGCTGACGTTTATTGATTTTAGTCATACGGTACAGTAAGGACGCTGGCTGCTTTGTGATTCCTTACCTAGGTCAGTAGGCCTATATACTGGGACTTATTGAAAGATTGCAAATGTAGCATAATGTAAAGGTTGATCGTTAAAGTAAAAAGTGTTGGTTCATTCCCCCCCCCCAACTTCAGTCGGCTCTACGGTTCATGCAACTTGGTTTGGAGGCGAAGTAGCGGCAGCATTTATTTTTCATGCAATTAGGAAATCTCAGTTTCTGTGTGCCACTGACCCAAGGGTTTTGTTACCTGGTCAGTCGTGTGCTCAGCTGCGATTGCTTTTTTTATATATATATCGCCATCCTCAAGGGACTCAATTTCACTCTGTAATAAAAACTAACAGCGTAACGCCAAAAGGCTGCCTAATATCCCGGAATAAATCTACTTGAAGGTCTGAACAGGTGAAAAAAATTGACTTTGTGATCCATAAATCAAGAATATTCCCCTGGGTATATGTTTCATCCATTTTGAAATGTCTTAATGTTTCTACATTTAAAGGCATAGCGACAAAGCCTATCCTTCATTTACTAATGCTATTTGGTTAGATGGTGCCTGGAGAAGGGTTATGCGGTGCAGTATAGGTCGGGCCACGTAAGGTTTTTGTCCCAAATGGGACCTTATTCTCTATATAGTGCAACACTTTTGACCAGAGCCATATAGGAATAGGGTGCCATTTGGGATGCTGCCAAGGATGTCCAATCCATTCCTTTCCCCCTCCACTGTCATTCATGTGTTCAGGAAATTAGTGTACCTCTCTGTCCTACAAATAACTTTAGAATTAGTCTCTTATTTGAGCCTATTCAGTGGGGGCGGGGGGGATAAGGAGTTGCATCAATTAAAATTAGTACAGTACAACGAAAGGTTTTACAGCACACCTCGACTGTTAGGATTGGATTTATTTACTATTGACATGGACTGGAGGTGACTCTGTAAAGGCTAACGAATGGTCTCTTGTGCTCAAGTGTGCACTGCTAAAAATAAGAGTACTTTGCGGTTCTATATAACTGTTTTGAGGGTGAACCAAGCCATTAAAAACCTGTTTGGTTATAGCACCATTTCTTCTGGCACTTTATGGTGCATTAGGTGGGTTCTTGGAGAGATAGAGCTCCGGGAGGTTTGTACGGAGAGGCTAAAGTGTGTACTTTCTATGCCTTACAGAGTGAAGAAGACAGCCAAGCCAAGAACATTCAAGTTGTCGGGTTGTCACTAACCTCGTCCCCAGGCTCGAATTGCGGGCTCATACAGCCTGGTGACACTGTGCAGCAAAGTGGAACTTGAAAAGGGGTGTGGTTAAAATTGAGGCAGTAGAGGGAGTGAGCCCGCTACAGCTGTATTAGATGGGACTTTGAAAAATGTTGAAAATCTGCAATCAAAATCAATCTTATATCAAATTGACCATATTATTTTTGGAAAGCTGAAAGGATTCTGAGTTCGGGCATATAAAGTTAATATGGGAAAACTATTTCTAAGATGCGTACTTTCAGATTTTCCAAACTCACTTCCTTGGCCAAATCTTCTTCTTCTATGATATAATGGCGGGCCACAAACAAACGTTAAAGGTTCATGCCGCCACCTGCTGTGCTGGAGTGTGTGGTCAATCACAGTTTACAACATTTCTAAATCCTCCTACCAAACTCAGTACTTCTGAGAAAATTAAAAAAGATCCCTACTAACTTCTAGTATACAATCCCCATCCAAATCCAAATCCCTTCCAAATCCCGTCCAACCTCAATGACCATACACTTCAGTGTTCCATAAACTATACACCCGTAATAAATTGTCCTGATCAGAGCTCTATAAATATCCATCAACGATTATCTATCAACACCCCATTCATATCCAGAGACCGAGCGCATAAGATTCACCACTTTCTTACACTTTGTTTCAAAATGTATGACATGATCTTTCCATATACAGTATATCGCTTACTGAACCATAGACACAATTATTTGCACTTAGAAACCCTCCCCATAGGCTGTCCATACAGAAACAACTGTATATTATCATAAACTTTATTCTTCAAGAAGAATATACAACATATTTCAACATCCACTATAGCTTGTTGAATAGATCTGATCACAAGAGACATTCCTTCCCCACTTCCAAATATCTCCATCAGCGTATAGGGAAGCCCCAATACCCCTACCTACATTGAAAACACATTGTTAATCATAATGTTGAACAAAATAGGACTGATAGCACTGCCTTGAGGAGTACCATTGTCTACTCCATAGGCATAAGATGAAATGGATAGAACGATTGACCAGCTGGTTTGGGTAGCAATCCTAGATTAAATAAGAAGGCCAAACCCAGTTATATAATCTCCCACCAATACCAAGTATTTCCGTCTTAATCAGTAGGCCTTCTCTCCACACAGTGGTGTCATGAGCATATTCAATGTTAAAAAAAAGACAGTAGCCATGACTTTTTTCAGAGATTTTTTCAACTTCATTGCTCACCTTTTACTAATGCATCCAAAGTAGATCTACCTTTACGCTATACACTTTGACATTGACTCAATAAACCTTCATGTTCCAGGAAATATGACAATCATCTTTTCCATCAGTTTACACAGGTTTGAGTTAAGTGCTATTGGTCTGTAACTATCAGCACATGAAGTGTCCTTACCAGGCTTTACAAAAGGTAATATTACCGGACGTTTCCAACCAGAAGCTATAACCCCCTCACTACAAATCTTGTTAAATAATCTCAAGAGAACATGTATGACCTCATCAGGTAGATGAGCAGGGTGGCATGTAGCCTAGTGATTTGAGAGTTGGGCCAATACCCAAAAGGTTGCTAGATCGAATCCCTGAGGTGACAAGGTAAAGATCTGTCGTTCTGCCCCCTGAACAAGGCAGTTCCTAGGCCGTCATTGTAAATAAGAATGTGTTCTTAACTCACTTGCCTAGTTTAAAAAAACAAGATGCTTAAACGTTACTTAGCACAACTGATTATGACCTGAGTCTGTATATCCACAACCTATTAAGGATGAATGCATCTCATGTGTGGTAAAAACAGCATCCAAAGAAGAGTCAACAGTATCCCTTTTCTTATAGACATGAACATTCCAAATCTCACACCTGCGTTGCTTATGTACTGCATCCAAAATAACCCCACTATGTACCCTAGCAAATGTCTTCCCAACAAGTCAGCTTTTTCTTCATCAATTAGAGATGTTTTTTTTTACCCACAACCAAAACTGCAATTCGAGTGGACTTGCTTCTTCCAGTCATCTTCTTCAATATAGACCATACACCCCACAGCTCAGTACCCTCTGCCTATTGTAGAGCAGAACTGTCTCCATCCATTGCTCTTGACAGACTTAATGACCCTATGTACTAAAGCTCTCTTCCTTTCAAAATCAACTCTGTAAGCCCTATTTCTTTCTCGAATAGCCGCAGTGTACTCCTCGCTCCAACAAGGAACCTTCTTCTTTTTCTCACTCACTGGTACATATAAATTCTCAGCACTCAAAATCAAGAGGGATCACAGAGGCAGCACAAACATCAACTGGCCTCTCGAAAGACAACTCTCCAACAGACTTTAAGCAATGATCACCAAACTTTTCCCAGTCTGCTTTATGAAAGCACCCTCTTCTGAACGGTACCCTATCTGGAATAGTAACATCAAGGTTCATAGTACACCAAATCAGGAAATGATCCAACACAATCATTCATTGCATTCCATTCACACGTAGATGCAATAGAGTTAGAAGCCAGTGCGGGGTCCAGGAAGTATGTCACCCCTCTAACTCCTGTACCACATCCATCGTTAAGACATACTGATGCTCTTGTTTCCATCCTATCTTCCACAATAGTACCATTAGCATCTGTATGTGTGCTTCCCCATAAACTATTCTGTGCATGGAAGTTGCCGCACCATGTCTCTTGATATTTCATCAAACATTGCTACAGATGGTTGAAGACAAGGGTTGTAAATTAAAATAAAATAAACTTTTAATATTAATAACTGGACTGTAGATTTCCACCATCAAGCATTCATGTTCAGATGGGACAGGTATTACGATATACAAGACCTTCCCTTATGAATGTAGCACAACCACCACACTGTCCAATTGATATATCAGATCTGATTGAGCAATAACCAGGAATAATAAAATCAAGATGTGGTATAAGCCATGTTTCTTGAACACATATCACATCCGGTTTGATCTCAAATTCTAGATGGCGATGGACTGAGAGATCAGCCAATTAAACCAGCGATTGTTTTGTATGCTCCTGCTATAGACTAATTGCCTGGCACTATAGACTAACTGAATTATTCCACTGCTCCTATCGTTGGCTATGTAATTCAGTCTGAGACTACAATCGTTGAAGTAGATTGTGGTGATGTCAAAATTAGGGGTGTTGTACAAAGCAAAATCGTCAGCGATTGGATCATCTTTAACCAATCAATGTATCAAAGCTAATGATGAATAAAAGAACAGGGTAGCCAGGAAAATAGACTAACCTAACGTAGCAGCCATAGAAAGATGCCTGAGCGGAGTTCCAACTTCAGTTTTGTCCAGGGGAAGATCCCTGAAAGCCCGATGTTAGCGTTTTCTGTCGAAACCACATAGGCTAGCTCGATACTTCCAGTCAAGTCCTATTCTGAGGCGCTGTGAAACCAGATGGTTCGTCAGAGAGAGAGAGAGACGGCCATTGGACAAGATTAGGTTGTCACCGTTAAAAATAAAGAACGTTATACGAGTGAGAACACTTCTAGTTAATTATTTTGTTTCTCTGAGCTAGCTTGTTGAATCAGCCCCTGTGGTAGTGTCCCTATTTCCCGGTGCGTGTCTTTCACCCCCGCCCCGTGTATTCTCTCTCTCTCCCTTTTCAACTTTATGATTGTTGAAAGTAATTGGCAAGACTCCTATTGTGGTTTGTGCCATGTTACATTAACGCACCAACGTATTCCTTCCGACCCACTGTCTGTGTGTGTTAGAGCTACAACTACTGTATGTCAGTTTGTGTGTAGAAGAGAGTGAGAAAGAGGGATAGAGTGGAGGAGAAGGAAGGGAAGAGAGATGTGTGTGTGTGTGTGTGTCTATAGTCTGTTTTTTAGTGTGTCTCTGTCTCTGTACCACTGTGTGTACCTGTGAGCATGTCTGCATTGTGTGTGTGTGTGTGTGTGCACTGTACACAACACCACCCCTTACATCTGTTATTCCATAAGACACACAGGAGCTGAGCCAACAAGATTTCTCCATTGTTGAACAATGGTGTGTCTCCTGTAGTTTGTGGCGGGACACGCTTTGTTTTTCTGCTTACACGCCTTCCAGTGTGTCTGTGGTAAATAATTAACGCAGCACGTCGTGTTACGGCAACACATCTCTCGCACACTATCATTAGGTCATCCCTCGGGGACACTAGGGGTTCGGCCTCCGCAGCGCTGTGGTTCTCCCTGCGTGTGCACGTGGGTTTGTGTGATTATAACACATACTGTACATGCGCTAAATTACCCAAATCCCCACTGACCAGGAAAAGCTGATCTGACCCCCTACTCACAGAAGACTGAGGGAAAAGGTATTTGCATTGGTAGCTTCCTCAATATTCTGTGAGTGGGTGTCTGATCAGATTTTCCTGGTCTGTGTGGGGTTTGGGTAATTTAGTACTCGCAACATAATTAGCCACAGGTCAGAGTATAGGGGCACAGGGTGAGAGCCAGATGCAGACACGGGAGGCAGATGGTTCAAGTCTCTGATATTTATTAGTATCCAAGGGGCAGACAAGTGAATGGTCAAGGACAGGCCAAAGATCATAACAAGGTCAGAGTCCAGGAGTTACAGAGTGGCAGGCAGGCAGTATAGTCAGGCAGGCGGGTTCAGAGTGAAGGCAGGCAAGGGTCAAAATCTGTGAAAAGGAAAAAGCAGGTGCACGGAGTAACACGCTGGTTGACTTGACAAGACGAACTGGCACATGCAGACAAAGCACAGGCATAAATACCCAGGAGAAGATTGGTGATGCCTGGAGAGGGTGGTGACAAGCACAGGGACAGGTGAAACAGATCAGGGTGTGACACAGAGGTTAAACCTATCAGTCCTGAGATCCCAGAACTTGAATTTATCTGCATGTCCAGACCTTATATTTAGCCTCACAATGAAGTGTTTTACCATCTTCTTTTCAGGACAACCAGGACTGAAAGTAGAACACCAAAACAATTTCACATAAATAGTTGCATTCAGGACTTTTGGCACATTTCACTAACAACAATAAGGTCTGCCAAAACAAAAACCTGATAAAAAGGAATTTAAATGCATGCTGTAAGTACAGAAATTGTGTGCTCACTGGGAAATGTGATAACTGTGTGGAGTTTGGAGTTAAGAGATAATGCCCGAGAAGCTGATGTTTGAAGAATATATTGGCACGGGTATTGTTAGGCCCGAGACGAAGACAATGGCCAGCAAACCGTACCAATATATCCTCCAAATACTGGCTTTGAGGGCATTATCACTTTTATACAACAGGTTACCAACATATTAAAATAATGATCAACATATTTTCATAAAAAAAAATATTTTGGTGAATTTATTCACACTATTCCATCCTTCCACAAGACATAGTCCCGACCCAAATCTAGGGTTGCTGGTTGTTTGTTCTACGGTTCTGTTGCTAGAGAAGCGACCCAGTCATCTTTTTGTTCTGTGTCTATTGACGCGACCCAGTCGTTCGTTCTAAATGTTCCATTGACATACTGGCTGGCAACGTAGTTATCCCTTGCTTGCTAGCTAGCCAACTACTGTAACTTCGTCACTTCAAAAAGTGCAGGCAGAATAACAGCAAAGTAGTCGCATTTGCGTTTGTTTAAGCTGTTTTCTAGTGACCTTTATTTGGGTACATCGATAACAATGAGCTAATGAGGCGTGATTTCACCTGGCATAGAAAATGTACTCATTCGTCAGGATGCTGTTGTCCAAAGGAGCTAGCCAACAACACAGCTAACGCAATCACTTGAGTTTTTTTATATATATGTTTGAAATAGTACCCGTAAAACACCAGTCTCAACGTCAACAGTGAAGAGGCGACTCCGGGATTCTGGCCGTCTAGGCAGAGTTCCTCTGTCCAGTGTCTGTGTCTTTTTGCCCATCTTAATATTTTCTTTTTATTTGCCAGTCTGAGATATGGCTTTTTCTTTGCAACTCTGCCTAGAAGGCCAGCATCCCGGAGTCGCCTCCTCACTGTTGACATTGAGACAGGTGTTAGGCAGGTGCTAATTAATGAATCTTCCAGTTGAGGACTTGTGAGACGTCTGTTTCTCAAACTAGACACTCTAATGTACTTGTCCTCTAGCTCAGTTGTGCACCAGGGCCTCCCACTCCTCTTTCTATTCTGGTTAGCGCCAGTTTGCGCTGTTCTATGAAGGGAGTAGTACGAAGCGTTGTACGAGATCTTCAGTTTCTTGACAATTTCTTGCATGGAATAGCCTTCATTTCTCAGAACAAGAATAGGCTGACCAGTTTCACAAGAAAGTCTTTGTTTCTGGCCATTTTGAGCCTGTAATCGAATCCACAAATGCTGATGCTCCAGATATTCAACTAGTCTAAAGAATGCCAGCTGTATTGCTTCTTTAATCAGAATAGTTTTCAGCTGTGCTAACTTAATTGCCAAAGGGGTTTTCTAATGATCAATTAGCCTTTTAAAATGATAAACTTTGATTTGCTAACACATCGTGCCATTGGAACTCAGGAGGGATGGTTGCTGATAATGGGCCTTTGTATGCCTATGTAGATATTCCATAAATATTCTGCCGTTTCCAGCTACAGTAGTCATTTACAACATTAACAATGTCTACACTGTATTTCTGATAAATATTTTAATGGACAAAAATGTGCTTTTCTTTCAATAACAAGAACATTTCAAGTGCCCCCAAACTTTTGAACGGTAGTGTAAATCCATATATATACATGCATGCACATACCCACATACAGTTGAAGTTGGAAGATTACATACACTTTGGTTGGAGTCATTAAAACTCGTTTTTCATCCACTCCACACATTTCTTGTTAACAAACTATAGTTTTGGCAAGTCGGTTAGAACTACTTTGTGCAGGACACAAGTAATTCTTCCAACAATTGTTTCCAGACAGATTATTTCACTTATAATTCACTGTATCACAATTCCAGTGGGTCAGAGGTTTACATACACTAAGTTGACTGTGCCTTTAAACAGATTGGAAAATTCCAGAAAATTATGTCATGGCTTTAGAAGCTTCTGATAGGCTAATTGACATAATTTGAGTCAATTGGGTGTATTTCAAGGCCTGCCTTCAAACTCAGTTCCTCTTTGCTTGACATCATGGGAAAATCGAAATAAATCAGCCAAGACCTCAGAAAAAAAATTGTGGACCTCCACAAGTCTGGTTCATCATTGGAAGCAATTTCCAAATGCCTGAACGTACCACGTTAATCTGTACAAACAATAGTACGCAAGTATAAACACCATGGGACCAAGCAGCCGTCATACCGCTCAGGAAGGACACGGGGTCTGTCTCCTAGAGATGAACGTACTTTGGTGCGAAAAGAGCAAATCAATCCCAGAACAAAAGCAAAGGACCTTGTGAAGATGCTGGAGGAAACCGGTACAAAAGTATCTACAGTTGAAGTCAGAAGTTTACATACATCTTAGCCAAATACATTTAAACTCAGTTTTTCACAATGCCTGACATTTAATCCTAGCAAAAATTACCTATCTTAGGTCAGTTAGGATCACCACTTTATTTTAAGAATGTGAAATGTCAGAATAATTAAAGAGAGAATTATTTATTTGTTATGTTATTAGTCCCACCCTTCAGCTCCATTCAACCCCTCCCATCTATCTCTTAACACCATCCATTTTGGATTTCCATTTGCCATATATTTTTCAACTGTGCTGTGATGCTTCACAAAAGTACTGAACCTTTCTATTCTCATAGATTCTACAGATTGTAAATTAAATAAACAATTATTATATTATTGATAGATTGACTTTGACTTTTTAAATCACCCAGTATTGCTATCTGCAGTGTTAGTTTTAGGTAAATGTTGCAATTCTTCAGCCATTCCTGGACCTGTGACCAAAAACGAGCTGCATATGAACAGTACTAAAATAAATGATCTAATGACTCTGCCTCCACGCAGAAAAATCGGCAGAGCTGGGAAGATTGAATATATTAACATTCTATTGGTTGCAATACATTTTTATAGTAATTTCAATTTAAATCCAGGTTGCATCACATCCGGCCATGATTGGGAATCCCATAGGGCGGTGCACAATTGGCCCAGCGTCATCCGGGTTTGGCGTCAATGAAAATAATAATTTGTTCTTAACTGACTTGCCTAGTTAAAAAAAGGTCAAATAAAAAAAATGCATAAAAATTGAACAAAAAATGCTTGGGTTTTGAACCTGGCAACGTTTCATAAACCATTCAACCACCATGTGCCATGGATTTGGTATATCGAAAATCTCTTGCAAATTATATGGCACAGCTGTCAATTTTTTTGGTCCTTAAATGAAACTAGTATGTATTTTTATTTCTCACAATTTTCTTGAACCATTTTTGGTCTTTAATTCAGGGCCGACAGGCAAGTTCCTTACTTTTCCCCCTTCCACTTGCCTCTTCCATTTTTCTGGTAATGCTGCAATTAGTTAGTTGTGATTTTAGGTAGAGCAGATATTTCCATAAGTCTGTGTTACCTGCATGTGTGTCATAAATCTACCAGTCCTATTTATGATATCACTTACAAAGATTAGACCTTTTTTATTTTATCGAAAAATACTTCATTTTTTAAATCAATTTGTATACTTGAGTTTAACCACAATATGTTTTGTATTATTTGTTCTGTCTTTTCAGGTGGATTAAACTGAAATTGCAACCTATGGCTTGTTTAAAAAATAACAATATTTTGGAGATGAGTAGTTTTCAAATAAACGAAAGTGAGCGGTTGTAATCTGAATAAAGAGAAAAAGGCCATTCTTGAACATGGGGTGAGACATTCTTACTAATTTACTAGAGAACTATTTTGGATTTAAGTATAACTTTTGTATGACTGATGCCTTTAGTGAGAGCTCTATTGCTTTAATATTTAATAAGTTCTGCCCTCTGAATTCATATTCATTATATAAATAGTTGCTTTTAATTTTGTCTGGCTTGCCATTCCAAATAAAATTGAATATATTTTGCTCATATAATATAAAAAGCAGGTCGCTAGGTGTAGGCAAAGCAAATAGGTAAACCATGATATGACTGAAAAGTTAATCAGGGGGATTTTTCCACAAGTAGACAGGTATTTTCCTCTCCATGGTAGCAAGATCTTGTCTATTTTTGCTAACTTTTATTAAAATGTATTGGAGCGAGATCATTTCTTTCTTTCGGGATATGTATACCGAATATGTCCACATCCTCATCAGACCATTTTATTGGTAAACTACACGGTAATGTAAAAGTTGCATTTTTTTGTGATCCAATACGTAATATAGTACACTTTGGTTTTAATCCAGAGGGGTTAGAAAAATTATCTAGATCCTCTATGAGGCTTTGGAGGGATTATAATTGTTTTTAAGACATGGATTTATAATCCCTAAATATTATTGTTGGATCTAATTTTAACAGCTAACATTTCGATGGCAATAATAAATAGATATGCTTATAGTGGACAACTTTGTTTTGCTCCTCTTAACAGTTGAAAACTTTCTGAGATGGAGCCATTATTTACTATTTTACACCTAGCTTTACTATACATAACTTTAACCCATTTTATAAGAGATTTTCAAAAATTTAAACATTCCAGGCATTTATATATGAACTCCAGCCGTACTTGATCAAAAGCCTTTTCAAAGTCAGCTATGAAAACCAGGCCTGGATTCCCTAATATTTCATAGTATTCTATTGTTTCCAGTACTTGTCCTATATTATCTCCAATGTATCGTCCATGTAAAAAATCTGTCTGATTAGGATGAATAATATCTGACAAAACCTTTTCAATTGTATGCGCTAAGCATTTAGCTAAAATATTTGCATCACAACACTGAAGTGTAAGAGGCCTCCATTTTTTTTAAATTGACTGGATCTTTATATATACCACTTGGGTCCTGTTTCAAAAATAATGAAATCAGACCTTCTTGTTGCGTGTCCGATAATCTTCTGTTAATATAGAAGTGGTTAAAACATGCTAATAATGGTCCTCTGAGTATATAAAAAAAAATTGGTATACTTCCACTGATATTCCATCCAGCCCTGGAGTTTTCCCAGACTTTAATTGCATCATGAAGTTCCTCCTCTATAATTTGGCCTTCACATGAGTCTTTCTGTACAGATGTTCATTTTACATTGTTTAAAAAATAATGAAATGAAATGAAAATACTCCATACAATTAGCTTTGGTTAGTGGAGATGGAGGAGACTGAAGGGAATACATTCTTAATAAATCTTCTTCAGGATCAGTGTCCCATCCAGAGGATGGTTGAGCTAAAGTTGGCTAATGTGATTAGCATGAAGTTGTAAGTAACAAGAACATTTCCCAGGACATAGACATATCTAATATTGTCAGAAAGCTTAAATTTTTGTTCATCTAACTGCACTGTCCAATTTTCAGTAGCTAGTACAGTGAAATAATACCATGCTATTGTTTGAGGAGAGGGCACAATAAACAAATAAACAAATTAGGCACATTTGGGCAGTCATGATACAAACTTTTGAACAGAAATGCAACGGTCCATTGGATCAGTCTAAAAATTTGCACATTGGGGTGGCAGGGTAGCCTAGAGGTTAGAGCATTGGACTAGTAACCGAAAGGTTGCAATTTCGAATCCCCGAGCTGACAAGGTACAAATCTGTCGTTCTGCCCCTGAACAGGCAGTTAACCCACTGTTCCTAGGCCGTCATTGTAAATAAGAATTTGTTCTTAACTGACTTGCCTAGCAAAATAAAGGTAAAAAAAATACACTGCTGTCATCTAGTGGCCAAAATCTAAATTGCACCTGGGCTGGAATAATACATTATGGCCTATCTCTTGCATTTCAAAGATGATGGTACAAAATAATTACAAAATAATGGTTGTTTTTTTCTTTGTATTATCTTTACCAGATCTATTGTGTTACATTCTCATACTTTCCTTTTACATTTCCACAAACTTCAAAGTATTTCCTTTCAAATGGTACCAAGAACGTGCATATCCTTGCTTCAGGGCTTGAGCTACAGGCAGTTAGATTTGGGTATGTCATTTTAGGGACGGATCCTTAAGAGGATCCTTAAAGTACTTTACTTCCTCTTTCAAATGATCATTCATGGAATCATGAGTGACTCAATCATTTGTCACAAGTTACAGTTAAAAGTTATTGGTAGCATTTCTATGTTGAAGATTGAAAAATAATTTGTCTGCATTTTTCCCCATATTCCATCCAGTTAGCTTTATTTTTATAATATATCACACTGGATCTTCCTTGAATAGGTTCTTCCATTTCTTTTTGTTTTTCCTCTAACTTACTCTGAGCCTCTATGGTACAGTTTTTATTGCTATCAATCTGTACTGTTAGTCCTTCAATTTTCTTTGTTAATATGGACTCTTTTGACCTAAATTGCTTTTGTTTTACAAGTGAGTACTGAATTGCATGGCCTCTAAAGGCACATTTAAAAGTGTCCCATACAAAAAGGGGATCTGCTGTACTTGTGTTATGCAGGAAAAAGTCAGTTATAAATTCTTCTGTCCTAGTTAAAAACAAGTTATCATCCAGTAGGCTTCGATTAAATTTCCAATACCCTCACCCACGTGGAAATTCTGTAAGAGCAATATACAGTATATGCCAATTATGTGATGGTCCGACTGCATTCTGTCCCCTATCATCACTTTGTTTCAGCTTTTGGTACCAGAGAGAATGACATAAGAAAGTAATCAAGACGAGTAGCTTGATTGAGCCTCCGCCATGTATATCTCACTAGGTCTGGGTATTTAAGCCTGCATATATCCACAAATTCCAATATATCCATGACGTTCATGATTTCCTTAAGTGTCTGAGGGTGATAGTTTGTAGTGTGATTTCCTTTACGGTCCATAGAGGTATTTAAAACCGTATTAAAATCTCACGATCACTTGTGTTAGCTTATTACAGTATTATAGACACTATGTCCTCGGATTTTCTATGATTGTCCACGTAGAAGAACCCCCTCAAATTCTAACGACTCTTGTGTAGCTTGTGAGCATCATAGAGCAAAACATGTGGTCAAGACATTCAGACTCAACAGACGTTTTTGGTAAAAAGACCAGGCCCCGGTCCCCTTGTCGCTCTACCTCAGCCCCCGTTAATCACACAGACTAACGGATACAGAAGAAATAGATTCATCCAATGGTACAACCCAGAAGTCTGTAGCCCTAACACAAAATGTTTAAAAAGGGGACAGAAGTTGAAAACCTGCCGACGTTACGGTGGGATTCATTGGGTTAAAGAGCATTGACCCAAAACTAGCTGGTCAGCACAACCAAGTCAGTACCATTTTTTAAATTGAATGATATAGCTAGAATAGAGTGATTTTATGTCTATGGTCGATACTCCCAGAGACACACACAGACATATTACCCAAAGATATTTGTCATATTTTGTAGTACAATACTCTTTTTATTATATTTTTTAACACTACCCTCTGTCCTTTCTGTATGAGACTTTTATTCTGTTGTCTTTTTAAATTCTCTTTTCTGTTTCTTCTCTTTCCAATCCTTAGCACAGATCTATTGATTTCATTTGAGGACTTGACCTGTAAATTAGATTTGTGAAATTAGAGTCCATCCGGTAGGTATGTGCTGTTTGTAGACAGCTTGCTAGATTGACTTTATCAGATCCGCCGGGCCAAACAAGGTAAAAGGGCCTTTGGCAAAGACAGGTTCTTGCTCCCTCTCATTGGACCCAAACACACTGTAGCCTGACAGGAGAAGAGGTTAGGTTGGTTGGACGGTCAGTGAGTGCAGTCTCAGATTGGTGTGTCAGTCAGTGCTAAGGTTGGTTGGTTAAGTTGTTACTTTAGCTGTTAATTCAGTTGTTATGATGTGATATCTGGACTACCACCGTTGCCATTATAAACTCAGCAAAAAAAATAAACGGCCCTTTTTCAGGACCCTGTCTTACAAAGATAATTTGTAAAAAATCAAAATATCTTCACAGATCTTAATTGTAAAGGGTTTAAACACTGTTTCCCGTTGTCAGGTGTGTACGTACTGGTAGCGAAGTCAGGTGCAGGAGAGCAGAGATTTGTGAACAGGCACACACTTTATTGAGGCAAAACACGCAAAACAGTCACAAGAATAATGTTTAACAATAAACATCTTCGTGAAATACCACGGGGAAAAACAAACCAGTCTGGCGCGTCAACAACAAACACGTAACACAATCTTACACATGATGGGGAACAGAGGAATAAATACATGTGGATTGATTGGGGAATGAAAACCAGGTGTGCAGGGAACAAGACAAAACAAATGGATACATGAAAAATGGAGCGGAGATGGCTAGAAAGCTGGTGACGTCGACCGCCGAAAGCCTCCCGAACAAGGAGAGGAGCCGACTTCGGCGGAAGTTGTGACACCCATGCTTGTTCAATGAACCATAAATAATTAATGAACATGCACCTGTGGAACGGTCGTTAAAACACTAACAGCTTACAGATGGTAGGCAATTAAGGTCACAGGTATGAAAACCTGAACTTTCTACAGACTGGTAAAACAACAAAATAAAAATGCCCAGGGTCCCTGCTCATCTGCGTGAACGTGCCTTAGGCATGCTACAAGGTGGCATGAGGACTGCAGATGTGGCGAGTGCAATAAATTGCCATGTCTGTACTGTGAGACGCCTAAGACAGCACTACAGGGAGATAGGATGGACAGCTGATCGTCCTCGCAGTGGCAGACCACGTGTAACAACACCTGCACAGGATTGGTACATCCGAACATTACACCTGCGGGACAGGTAAAGGATGGCAACAACAACTGCCCGAGTTACACCAGGAACGCACAATCCCTCCATCTGTGCTCAGACTGTCCTTAATAGGCTGAGAGAGGCTGGACTGAGGGCTGGTAGGCCTGTTGTAAGGCAGGCATCACCGGTAACAATGTCGCCTATGGGCACAAACCCACCATCGCTAGACCAGTCAGGACTGGTAAAAAGTGCTCTTCACTGACGAGTCACGGTTTTGTCTCACCAGAGGTGATGGTAAAATTCGTGTTTATCGTTGAAGGAATGAGCGTTACACTGAGGCCTGTACTCTGGAGCGGGATCGATTTGGAGGTGGAGGGTCCGTCATTTACATTTACATTTAAGTCATTTAGCAGACGCTCTTATCCAGAGCGACTTACAAATTGGTCTGGGGCGGTGTGTCACAGCATCATCGGACTGAGTTTGTTGTCATTGCAGGCAATCTCAACCCTGTGCGTTACAGATAAGACATCCTCCTCCCTTATCTGGTACCCTTCCTGCAAGCTCATCCTGGCATGACCCTCCAACATGATAATGCCATCAGCCGTACTGCTCGTTCTGTGTGTGATTTCTTGCAAGACAGGAATATCAGTGTTCTGCCATGGCCAGCAAAGAGCCCATAGATCTCAATCCCATTAAGCATGTCTGGGACCTGTTGGATTGGAGGGTGAGGGCTAGGGCCATTCCCCCCAGAAATGTCCGGTAACTTGCAGGTGCCTTGGTGGAAGAGTGGGGTAACATCTCACAGCAAGTACTGGAAAACCTCTCTCTCCATCTCTGCTCAAACCTCTCGCTCTCCATCCATCTCTCCTCAAACTTCTCTCTCTCTCACTCTCCATCCCTCAGTTCCATCTCGCTCTCCACCCATCTCTCCTCAAACCTCTCTCTCTCTCTACATCCCTCAGCTCCATCTGGCTCTCCATCCATCTCTCCTCAAACCTCTCTCTCTCTCTCGCTCTCCATCCCTCAATTCCATCTGGCTCTCCATCCATCTCTCCTCAAACCGCTCTCTCTCGCTCTCCATCCCTCAGTTCCATCTGGCTCTCCATCCATCTCTCCTCAAACCTCTACCTCTTTCTCGCCATCTCTTTTCCCTGGGCGCCTGAAGACGTGGATGTCGATTATGGCAGCCCCCCGCACCTCTCTGATTCAGAGGGGTTGGGCTAAATGTGGAAGACGCATTTCAGTTGAATGCATTCAGTTGTACAACTGACTAGGTATCCCCCGTTCCCTTTCCCATCTCTTTTATGAACCGGTCCCTCTACTCTCATCTCTCTCCTCAAAACCTTTCCACCCATCCTCTCCCTCTCCTTTTATTTTATCTTCTCCATCTTTCCATCCTACCAACCAACCTCACCACAGCTTATATTGACCTTCTTTCCTTCTATCACGCTGTCTTCCCATCTCTCCTCCCTTTCCTCTCTATCTCTCCTCTCAATCGCTCTACGCTCTGTCTTTCCACTTATACCTCTTTGCCCTCCATCTCACTCTATTCATCTCCCTTCCATCTCCCCCTCCCTCCCTTTCATCCCACCTCTTTCATCCTTCTCTCTATCTGTCCCTCCACGACTCATTCTCCTGTTTCTTTATCTCCTCTATCTGTGTTTCAAGCAGTGAGACAAAGTCTAGATTATGTATAGGAAGGATAATTCAATGAGCGTTACTGGGGATGACACAGAGTTAATCCACTTAATGAACACAATGCACTCTCTCTCTTGCTCTACCTCACTATCTATCTCTTCACCCTTTCTTTCCCTCTCTCTTGTTCCATTCTCTCTCTCTTGTTCCATTCTCTCTCTCGCTCTTGCTCTCTCTCAATTTCCCCCCCCCCTCCTCTTTCATTGTTTCTTTTCTGTAGGCTGTTGATGGAGAGGATTTCGAATGACAGCCGGGACAGTGGTCATCACAGGCGGTATTTTAGCTACAGTTATCTTACTGTGCATCATCGCAGTACTGTGTTACTGTAGGCTGCAGGTAAGCCCCTCCTACAACCCTCTGGTCCTCTCTTCATTGTGGTCAGGCCATGTACTGTCACTAAACTGTTACTGTCACAATAAGCATCAAGTCCCTCTATACCTCTGATGGAGACCTCTGACTGACTGGGTGCTTAGTAATCTGCTGAAAGCCAAAAACAAAAAGGCTAGAAAAATTACACCACGTAATTCAATCTAGATCGAAAAAGCCTTTATTTAGTTTCCTTGTGCACTGGCGCACTTCAGCAAATGTGTCTTCATCAAGGTGTGCCCCTCTGGACTGTCCCCCTCTTCACGAGGTCAGGCTATGTGGTACAGGAGGCCGTTAGACATCACAACATCACACCCCCCTTTGTATATTCAAGCTGCACATACTGACTTGGGTATGTTCCCCCTCGCACAGCTTGCTGGGTACGTGTTTCTCAGAGCATTCAGAAGTCTCTCACTAGACTATATGTTTTGACGCAGAAGGATTTTTTGGTTCTGGAACACTTGATGGTTTTGTGATCATCAAACCTTCAGTGTGTAGATAGAACTGGGTAGGGGAGGGTGGGGTGTCTTGAGACAAGTTGTACAATGTGGTGTACAGAGGCTGTGTGTAGAACTGAGGAGGGGAGAGTGGGGTAAATCTGGCCACTTGACATTATAAGGTATAAAGACTTAGTGTGTTCTGGGTAGGGGAGGGTGGGGTATGTTTGGAACCTTGTTTAAACTGTAGTGTAAAACCTGGGGGGTGTTGAGACATTTTTTCCATTACAATGTATTACCATAAGACAGTAAGTGGGTCAGAAAGAGATGACATTTAATTAATGAACCATCCATTCCTATTCCATTCAGCTAATAGACAGACATCCAGCTCCTTTTCTCAGAGTCATGTTAGTGTAATTGTATAAATAGTCGGTTAATCTCCATCTCATGCATGCTTACGGTCTATTCCTGACTCCCTCTCAGTGTAATGTCGTGTAAGAGCTCAATGTAATGTTTGGTAACAGCTTACCAAACTTCAATGTGTGCCACATGAGACAGTATCATAAAGGCAGCAGAGATTTTTTTTTAAAGGCCTGCCATCTCATTCAAGTAATGTAGCTGTACACTTTAATGGATTGCTCTTTGTGTCATCTCCTGAATGTTTTGCTGTCACCTGTACTTTGAAAACCAATTATTGTTTATCTTCATGTTGGTAGTGGACTTTACAAAAGAGACTTTTAAGTCTTAAACTATTGGTTGGTCACAGATCAAATAGACCTAAAACTTTTTTTAAATTCTTAGTGACAGACATGCTGTGATCATTCATGTCCTTATCTCCTCAGTCTCCCCTCTTTCCCTCTCTCTGACATTATTGCTGTACGAAGGAGAAGATTTCATCAGCTCAGGGATATGCAGTGAATATTGAAGTTCTCCTCGTTTCTTCTCCCCCCGACAGTATTATTGCTGTAAGAAGGAGGAGTCTGAGTCGGAGGAGGAGGAGCCCGACTTCGCGGTGACGTCCCGCCTCCCACCTGTACACGCCAACCATAACATCGTGGCGGCGTCAGCCGCCGCCTCCAACCCCAACGGCCCCGCCCTCTTCACCCCGCCGTTGGCGCGTAAACTGACGCGCTCGCAGACATTCTGCCCGTCGTGCACGCACCATGAACTGCCCTTCTACCTGCAGCAACCAGACGGACTGCGGAACGGCGGCGACCGCGTCAGCTACCGCAGTGTCCAGCAACACGACCTGGACCTGCCCTTAGAAATTCCCAGCTACCACAAACTCAACCTGACCCGGTCGGTCACTATGAGGGACATGTTCAACCGCAGCTGCAGCATCAGCACTGACGTTTAGTGGCATTGAGGACTCATGGAAATGGATGGAATATACAATTGATAGATAGTGGGACTGTGATTCTCCCATGAACCTCGGTCTTACACTCAGTTATAACCACACATTAACTGGCGAAAAGATAAATCTGCGAGTTTGTCCTCTCCTCATTCTGCTTGGTCTGTGGGTACAGTAGGATGTTGACCCTGAAATACCATAGAGTTTCTACACTGTCTGGACTCATACTGTTGGATTACCCTAAACCTAAACCGCCTTCTGGTTTAAGTCCACCAAATCAACCCAAGCTTTAAATAACAAAAAACAGACTTTGCGTGGTTGCTGCTAAAGAAACCAAGAAGCCATGGTGATAAGGAGGAGGGTTATGGAGACTACTCGCACTACTGTGTCTCTCCACCAATCCCCAGCCTGATCACCAGAAGGGGGACAGAGCAGATCATATCCCTAAGTTATGGATTATTCACCCATCGCATCATGGTTTGGAAATGGAGGAAGAGAGGGGGAAGAACATGTCAAAGACCATAAAAGCGTAGGAGATAAAAGGCTTGGGTTGGAGTGTAGGGGGTGGAGTCCTCTGCTCTGTTTTCTAAATGCAGTTTTTTTGGAGGGGGAGAGATAGAGAGCCGGGTTGCTACAAGAGCATTAGAGACTTGCTGCTTCTCATGGATGACCAACCAGTGGTGAATGCTTGATCTTTTCTTGTGCATAAAGCAGGAGATTGGGATTCTGTTCTTAATCTCAATGTGGATCCAGTTAGGATGAGAGGTATGTGTTTTGCATACCAAGGAAGTGATATCTGGAAATAATCCTAGCCAGCGCTGTACACAACACGTTATCATACTTTTTCAGACTCTAATTGGGTTGCAATAACATTGAAAGGACACTAAAGGGGGGCGTTTAAGTTAAGTTATTTATTAATGTGATTTACCAAACAGAATGTGTCCGGGGTTGGCTTAACCCGTTGGGATAAAAAAAAGAAGCTAAATGGATTTTTGAAAATAGTTGTCCTTTTTTCAAAGTTTTACTTCAGTCGTTGTCATTACTGAATATTGTGAAACAGCATCCATACTATTTATGTCTGAGTGCTGAGAAACCATACAGACGAGAAAAAAAATGTATTTTATACACTTTACTATGTAATTTATGGTTCTTGTTCACTGGAGTTTCAAATCGTGGTATTTTCGGATTCCTTGTGTTGTCTAATCTGAATCTAAATCTGAGATCCATAGGCTAATAAATCTAGACAACATTTTGTGGTTTATCTTCATTCGATTGGATTGGATTTGGTTTAGCTCCCTCTCCACCCGCCCTGTTGGACTAGGGGGATGAACTCTGCACTCGATTTAGAGGCCTGGGAGAGTATGACCGTTCTCTCTGAGCTCTGCAAGCAGGACTGAAGGAAGCGCTGTGCTGTGTGCGCAGTATAGTCAGGATGGGGAAGGAGAGACTGCGGTTGTGTTTTATACCCTCGGGCCACTCTTTCTATCAGATTATTTACTGCAGAGATTAAATCAGAGTGAATGTGGGGTGGGGGCTGAAATCTGATTGGCTCCCTCATGTTATTGTCCTCTCACTCCATCTGTACATTCAGTGGTAGTGGATGTTTTGCCTCTTTTTGTCTTCTTCCTTTTACCAAGAATGTCAACCACCAGTTGACTAGCAAACATGGTTGTTGTTTTGTTTGATTGTCCCAGCAAATTAAACAATTTGCCCAAATGGTATGGGCCTTTTTATTTAGTTGATCTATTGTTGCATCATGTGTATTCCTGCAAACAAACACACAGGCACGCATACAGTGCATTCGGAAAGTATTCTGACCCCTTCACTTTTTACATATTTTGTTACGTTACAGCCTTATTCTAAAAGGGATTAAATATGATTTTTTACCTCAAACAAAAATCTACACACAATACCCATAAAATACCCATAATGATGAAGCGAGACATTTTTGCAAATATATCATTTTCCTTTGAACAGAAAACCTTACATAAGTATTCAGATCCTTTGCTATGAGACTCCAAATAGAGCTCAGGTGCTTCCTGTTTCTATTAATCATCCTTGAGATGTTTCTACAACTTGATTGGAGTCCACCTGTGGTGAATTCAATTGATTGGAAAGGCACACACCTTTCTATATAAGGTCCTACAGTTGACAGTGCATGTCAAAGCAAAAACCAAGCCATGAGGTCAAAAGAATTGTCCGTAGAGCTCCGGGGACAGGATTTTGTCGAAGCACAGATCTGGGAAAGGGTACCAAAAAATGGCAGCAGCATTGAAGGTCCCCAAGAACACAGTGGCCTCCATAATTCTTAAATGGAAGAAGTTTGGAACCACAAAGACTCTTCCTGGAGCTGGCCCCCGGGCCAAAATGAGAAATCGGTAGAGAAGGGCCTTGGTCGGGGAGGTGGCCTAGACCCGATGGTCACGCTGACAGAGCTCCAGAGTTCCTCTGTAGATGGGAGAACCTTCAAGAAGGACAACAATCTCAGCAGCACTTCACCAATCAGGCCTTTATGGTAGAGTGGCCAGACAGAAGCCACTCCTCAGTAAAAGGCACAACACAGCCCACTGGAGTTTGTCAAAAGGCATCTAAAGACTCTCAGACCATGAGAAACAAGATTCTCTGGTCTGATGAAACGAAGATTGAGCTCTTTGGCCTGAAGGCCAAGCGTCACGTCTGGAGGAAACCTGGCACCATCCCTACGGTGAAAAAGGGTGGTGGCTGGAGAATGTTTTTCAGCAGCAGGGACTCGTCAGGATCGAGGGAAAGATGAACAGAGCAAAGTGCAGAGAGATCCTTGATGAAAACCTTCTCCAGAGCTCTGAATGTCCTTGAGTGGCCCGGCCACAGCCCAGACTTGATCCCGATCTAACATCTCTGGAGAGAACTGAAAATAGCTGTGCAGTGGCGCTCCCCATCCAAAGACGATCTACAGAGAAGAATGGAAGAAACACATCAAATACAGGTGTGCCAAGCTTGTAGCATCATACCTCAAAATTCTTGAAGCTGTCATCGCTGCCAAAGGTGCTCTAACAATCTAGTAGGTAAAGGGTCCGAATACTTATGTAAATGTGATGTTTCAGTTTTTGTTTGTAGTAAATTTGCTAACATTTCTAAAAACCTGTTTTTGTCATTATGTGGAGTGTAGATTGATGAGGGAAAAAAACAATTTGATCAATTTTAGAATAAGGCTGTAATGTAACGAAGTTTGGAAAAAGTCAAGGGGTCTGAATATTTTCCGACTGCACTGTACATACATAAATGTATGCATACACATTATCTTTCAACATTTTCTCTTCCTTTTAATAAACTGAGCCCCACAGGAAATGTAGTGTCATAAGGAATTGTATGACAGATATTAAAGATGGAATCAGCGCCACTGTCCGCCCCTTCCCCGCTGTTACTGTTTTTGTTGCAGAGTTTAGGAGCTTCGCACAGCATGCTAAGAAAATTGCAGTACATATTGTGCTCTTCTATCACACGTGCAATGATGTCCGGGGGGGAAGAAACTGTTTGTTGTTTACAGTAACTTATTTGTTGTTGTAATATCGCAAAAGGACATGGTTGTTTCACCATTAAGGATTCCAGGTTTAAGTACATGATTATATTACATTTATTTAAACTTTTCTTATTATTATTTTTACAGTATTGGTGTTCTTTGCTGAACTACAGTATTGCTTTTTTTCAGTATTTGCATATTATGATACACTTTTGTTTCCAGCTCTCTATGGTAAAACATGTTTCTGTCATTGTTTCAACTGTATGACTAAAGAACACATGGTTACTAATAAAAGTTTGTGAAAATCTCTAGTATTTTATGTACATCTCTACTACTGTAGTTGTTACAAAGAAAGCAAATATACATTTTCTTATAATTAAATTTTTTATAAAAATAAAAAAACTTTTTAAACCTTTATTTAAATAGGCAAGCCAGTTAAGAACCCATTTTTTTTATTTACAACGATGGAAATTTACTATGGACATGGCTAAGGACCTCCCCCTAAAGACCTTCCCAAATCTTATTTACTCAAAAGAGTTATACAACGTCACATATTCATCAGCATCCATTATAATGTCCATTGCGTTATGAAATATGGAGAAAACAGTTACTGTATGTGACATCAAATATGACAGACATTGGATGGATATACAAATGCATATAAAACAAGTCACTTCCTAAACATAGTTGAAGACCGGTGATGGGAAACATGGCCTCATGCTGCTACAAGTATAATGGAGAAATCTCCTAAAAACTCAGGGTGTACTCTGTAAAGACCACAGCTATAAAGTCTCTTTCCAGTGCTACGGTCACACCTCTTTGAGATGATGGGGATGAAAATAAAATGTATTTTTCTTCCCCAGGAAATGACACTGACATGAGAATGAATCTGAGACGTATTTTGCTGATAAAGCATTGAGTCGGGATAGTGTGGGGTGTTTCACACAGTAAAACGGACGATGCGAATTCAGAGGGAACTGCAATTACTCATAGGATGACTCAATCCTGGTTCATGTAAGAATTAAATAGACCTGCCACAATGGACAGACAGGACACCAATTATGTCATTGTCTCCTTTTTGTCTTTTTGTGACATCGAGGTAAAAAAGTACCTTATAATGCATCCACATTGTTCTGCTATGACCAATAATTTGACATAATCAAATGACTGTAATCAGATTGTGTCACTGAGACTGTTATAAAGACATTATTCACTATATCTTCAAGCTACAATCTTTAGTTGTAAATTAACCCTCTACTGCACACATTTGTGACCGACCGCCTTAATTCAGGCTTATTTGAAATTGTGTTTTTTACATTGGATAAAAGCAGACACAGAGTTATAAAATGGTATATCATTTGAGGAACAATGGGAAAGTAATTCTGCTTTGAAAGTTGATAAACTTGTAACCTCACTTTTGAGAAAATGGCCTTTGAATGTTCTAGTACCTACTCACTCCCTCTTAAACTTTAGCCACCACCCAAACTCTGACCATTTTATTCGCCCTAGCAGAGCTGGTTAGGCTGTTTTCATGTTATCCAGGGCGTTGGTGACTGTAACTGGGCTGCTGGCAAAAATTGAATGACTTTTATTTTGCTGACATTTACTGCCATTGGCCATTTTCAACGGGTGTTTAGTGTTCTTAAATTCATCAGTTATTCTGCGCTCTGGCACACTCAGACGAGAGTGCTTTGAAATTGGAGTAGATGGCCAGACTGAATTTACGAATGCAGCCGAAATGATTACTTGCATAGTGGATGGAGTCTTTTGTAAAGCTACCTAGCTAAACAATGAACCATAATCCCAACTCATGACGTTACTACCCTGCATGAATCTGCAGGTAACTAACCAACCAGGTTCAATGTTAAATAGCTAACATTAGGCTATAACTCGCCAAGAAAATGGCTTTGAGATACGAATAATAAGATCATGCACATAACGTTAGCAAGCGAGCCAGCTACATTTAAGTTCTTTTCTTTGAAAACAATATTCCATCCTATTTTTTTTGTTGGAAGATAATGTTTCAATGGTAATTAAAAAAACAACAACTTTATCACATTTACATAAGTATTCAGACCCTTTACTTAGTACTTTGTTGAAGCACCTTTGTCAGTGATTACAGCCTCGAGTCTTCTTGGGTATAATGGTAGCTTGACACACCTGTATTTGGGGAGTTTCTCCCATTCTTTTCTGCAGATCCTCAAGCTCTGTCAGGTTGGATGGGGAGTGTCGCTATTTTCAGGTCTCTCCAGATATGTTTGATTGGGTTCAAGTCTGGACTCTGGCTGGGCCACTCAAGAACATTGAGACTCCCTCAAGCCTGACTAGTCTCCCGGTCCCTGACGCTGAAAAGATCCCCACAGCATGATGCTGCCATCACCATGCTTCACCGTAGGGATGGTATTGACCAGGTGATTAGCTGTGCCAGGTTTCCTCCAGACGCTTGGCATTCATGCCATTCAGGTTCAATCGGACCAGATAATCTTGTTTCTCATGGGTGGCTGTTGGCAAAATCCAAGCAGGCTGTCATGTGCCTTTTACTGAGGAGTGGCTTAGGTCTGGCCACTCCAAATCAAATTGTATTGGTCACATACACATATTTAGCAAATGTTATTGCAGGTGTTGCAAAATTCTTGTGTTCCTAGCTTCAACGATGCAGTAATATCTAACAATTCACAACAATACACACAAATCTAAAAGTAAAATAATGGAATTAAGAAACATATAAATATTAGTACGAGCATTGTCGAAGTTGTCATGCCCTTATCTGTTTCACCTATCTTTGTGTTGTCGCTATAGTCCCGCGGCTACACCCCCGGAAGCCGAGACCTTTCCCCCCCCCGCTCCAAGATCATTAACCCCTCTGCTGTTGGTCCTCTGTTGCCCTGTACCCTCCGTATACTCCCTACCTTTCCTGTGTCTAGAATTAAAACCATGTCTCACAGCCCTTTGACTCCTGAAGGTTTGACTAGGGGCAGGAGATTCCAGTACCTGGGTGACTGGGAGGGTTATTGCCCGGACGAAAGGTGCTGGGTCTCTGCTAGGGACATCCTGGCCCCAGGCCTCATCTCTGAGTTACAACGCCGGCACCCTGCTCGACCAGGTATGCGCCCAGTAGGACGCGAGGTGGCGTCCCTAGAAGGGGGGGTACTGTCATGCCCTGATCTGTTTCCCCTGTCCTTCCTGTTTACACCCCACTCCAGGTGTCGCCCATTATCCCCTGTGTATTTATACCTGTGTTCTCTGTTTGTCTGTTGCCAGTTTGTTTTGTTCGTAGAACCTACCAGCATTTTGTTTCCATGCTCCCGCCAGTTGCTTGCTCTTGTTTTCTAGTTTCGCAGTTCTGACCGTTCTGCCTACCTGCTGCCCTACTACTCTGGATTACCGACCTCTGCCTGACCTGTCGTTTGCCAGCCCCTTTTGTAATAAACATTGTTACAGTCTGCATCTGGGTCTCACCTTATAACTTGATAGGAGTGGCATTGACTAAAATACAGTAGAATATAACACATTATATACACATGACATGACTAAAGTGGTTTTTAAACATTACTAAAGTGACTAGTGTTCCATTATTAAAGTGACCAGTGATTCCATGTATATGTATAAGGTTCAGGGTTGAGTATCAAAGTGGTAGCCGGCTAGTGATGGCTATTTAACAGTCTGATGGTCTTCAGATAGAAGCTGTTTTAAAGTCTCTCGGTCCCAGCTTTGATGCACCTGTACTGACCTCGCCTTCTGGATGATAGTGGGGTGAACAGGCCATGGCTCGTGTGGTTGATGTGCTTGATGATCTTTAGGGCCTTCCTGTGACATCGGGTGCTGTAGGTGTCCTGGAGGACAGGCAGTGTGCCCCAAGGAATGCTTACCACCTTGTCGAGAGCTCTGTGGTTGCAGGCTGTGCAGTTGCCGTACCAGGCGATGATACAGCCTGACAGGATGCTCTCAATTGTGCATCTGTGAAAGTATGAGGGTCTTAGGTGCCAAGCCAAATTTCTTCAGCCTCCTGATATTGAAGAGGTGCTGTTGAGCCATCTTCACCACGTTGTTTGTGTAGGTGCGTTTGTGTTGGTGGACCATTTCAGATCATCAGCCGAGGAACTTGAAACTTTCCACCTTCTCCACTGCGGTTCCGTCAATGTGGATAGGGGCGACCTCCCTCTGCTTTTTCCTGAAGTCCACAATCAGCTCTTTTGTTTTGTTGACGTTGAGGGTTATTTTCCTGGCACCACTCTGCCAGGGATCTTGCCTCCTCTCTGCAGGCTGTCTCGTCATTATTAGCAATCAGGCCTACTATTGTTGTGTCATCTGCAAACTTGACGATTGAGTTGGGGGTGTGTGTGGCCACGCAGTCATGGGTGAACAGGGAGTACAGGGGTGGGCTGAACACGCATCCTTGTTGGGCCCCTGTGTTGAGGACCAGTGAAGTGGAGGTATTGTTTCCTACATTCACCACCTGGGGGTGGCTAGTCAGGAGGTCCAGGACCCAGTTGCACAGGGTGGGGTTCAGACTCAGGACCCCGAGCTTGATGGTGAGCTTGTGCATGATATCGAAGGAAGTCTCGAGCCATTGTTCGCCTGAGGTAGAGTTTCTCATGATAAGCTGTAGACCACGTTACCTACCGAGAGAGCTTTCATCTATATTCTTGGTAGCTGATTACATACCACTACAGTCAGAGGCTGACACTAAGATAACATTAAATGAGCTGTATTCCGCCATAAGCAAACAAGAAAACGCTCACCCAGAGGGGGCGCTCGTAGGAGCCGAGACTTTAATGCAGGGAAACTTAAATCAGTTTTACCAGATTTCTAACATCATGTTAAACGTGCCACCAGAGGGAAAAGTACTCTGGACCATCTATACTCCACCCACAGAGATGCATACAAAGCTCTCCCTCGCCATCCATTTGGCAAATCTGATCATAATTCCATCCTCCTGACAGCAGGAAGCACCAGTGACTAAATCAATAAAAAAAAGTGGTCAGATGATGCAGATGCTAAACTACAGGACTGTTTTGATAGCACAGACTGGAATATGTTCTGTGATTCCTCCAATGGCATTGAGAAGTACACCACATCTGTCATTGGCTTCATCAATAAGTGCACCGATGATGTCGTCCCCACAGTGACCGTACGTACATACCCCAACTACAAGCCATGGATTACAGGCAGCATTCGCACTGAGCTAAAGGCTATAGCTGCCGCTTTCAAAGAGCGGGACTACACTGGAAGCTTATAAGATATACCGCTATGCCCTCCGATGAACCATCAAACAGGCAAAGCGTCAATACAGGACTAAGATCGAGTCGTATCACACCGGTTCTGATGCTCGTCGGATGTGGCAGGGCCTGCAAACCATTACAGACTACAAAGGGAAGCAGAGCCGAAAACTGCCCAGTGACACAAGCCTACCGGACAAGCTAAACTACTTCTATGCTCGCTTCGAGGTAAATAACACTGAAACATGCATGAGAGCACCAGCTGTACTGGAAGACTGTGTGACCACCCTCTCCGCAGCTGATGTGAGTAAGACCTTTAGCCAGGTCAACATTCACAAGGCCGCAGGGCCAGACGGATTACCAGGACGTGTACTGCGAGCATGCGCTGACCAACTAGCAAGTGTCTTCACTGACATTTTCAACCTCTCCTTGTCCGAGTCTGTAATACCAACATGTTTTAAGCAGACCACCATAGTGCCTGTGCCCAAGAACACTAAGGTAACCTACCTAAATGACTACCAACCTGTAGCACTCACGTCTGTAGCCATGAAGTGCTTTGAAAGGCTGGTCATGGCTCACATCAACAGAAACCCTAGACCCACTCCAATTTGCACACCGCCCCAACAGATCCACAGATGATGCAGTCTCTATTGCACTCCACACCTGGACAAAAGGAACTCCTATGTGAGAATGCTATTCATTGACTACAGCTCAGCATTCAACACCATAGTGCTCACAAAGCTCATCAATAAGCTAAGGAACCTGGGACTAAAAACCTCTCTCTGCAACCGGATCCTGGACTTCCTGACGGGCTGCCCCCAAGTGGTAAGGGTAGGTAACAACACATCCGCTACGCTGATCCACAACACGGGGGCCCCTCAGGGATGCGTGCTCAGCCCCCTCCTGTACTCCCTGTTCACTCATGACTGCACGGCAGGGCACAACTCCAACACCGTCATAAAATTTGCCGATTTGCCGGGGAGATCTTTGTGGGCTATACTTGGCCTTGTCTCTGGATGGTAAGTTGGTGGTTGGAGATGGGGCTGGGCTTTGGCAAGTGGGAGGGGTTATATCTGTTTGGCCATGTATCGTCGGGTAACGTAGGATGGGGCCACTGTGTGACCCCTCCTGTCTCTTTTTTTTACCCCTTTCTCATGGTATCCAATTGTTTTTAGTAGCTACTATCTTGTCTCATTGCTACAACCCCCGTACAGGCTCGGGAGAGACGAAGGATGAAAGTCATGCGTCCTCCGATACATAACCCAACCAAGCGGCACTGATCCTTAACACAGCGCGCATCCAACCCGGAAGCCACCGGCACCAATGTTTCGGAGGAAACACCGTGCACCTGGCAACCTTGGTTGCACTGCGCCCGGCCCACCACAGGAATCGCTGGTGTGCGATGAGACAAGGATATTCCTACCGGCCAAACCCTCCCTAACCCGGATGACAGGAGTCGCTGGTGTGCGATGAGACAAGGATATTCCTACCGGCCAAACCCTCCCTAACCCGGACGATGCTAGGCCAATTGTGCGTCGCCACACGGACTTTCTGGTCGCGGCTGGTTACGACAGAGCCTGGGTGCGAACCCAGAGTCTCTGGTGTCACAGCTGGCGCTGCAGTACAGCGCCCTTAATTAACCACTGCGCCACCCGGGAGGCCCGACCCCTCCTGTCTCAGCCTCCAGTATTTATGCTGCAATAGTTGTGTGTCAGGGGGCTAGGGTCAGTCTGTTATATCTGGAGTACTTCTCCTGTCTTAGGTGTCTTCAGGTGTCCTGTGTGAATTTAATTATGCTCTCTCTTTCGCTCTCTTTCTTTCTCTCTCTCTGAGGACCTGAGCCCTAGGACCATGCCTCAGGATTACCTGGCCTGATGACTTCTTGCTGTCCCCAGTCCACCTGGTCGTGCTGCTGCTTCAGTTTCAACTGTTCTGCCTGCAGCTATGGAACCCTGACCTGTTCACCGGATGTGCTACCTATCCCAGACCTGCTGTTTTCATCTCTCTAGAGACAGCAGGAGCGGTAGAGATACTCTGAATGATCGGCTATGAAAAGCCAACTGACATTTTCTCCTGAGGTGCTGCCCTGTTGCACCCTCTAAAACCACTGTGATTATTATTATTATTTGACCCTGCTGGTCACCTATGAACATTTGAACATCTTGGCCATGTTCTGTTATAATCTCCAATCGGCACAGCCAGAAGAGGGCTGGCCACTCCTCATAGCCTGGTTCCTCTCTAGGTTTCTTCCTAGGTTCTGGCCTTTCCAGGGAGTTTTTCCTAGCCACAGTGCTTCTACACCTGCATTGCTTGCTGTTTGGGGTTTTAGGCTGGATTTCTGAACAGCACTCTGTGTCATCAGCTGATGTAAGAAGGGCTTTATAAATGAATTTGATTGATTGATGGTTGGCCTGATCACCGAAAACAATGAGACAGCCTATAGGGAGGAGGTCAGAGACCTGGCTGTGTGATGCCAGGACAATAACCTCTCCCTCAACATGATCAAGACAAAGGGGATGATTGTGGACTACAGGAAAAAGAGGACCGAGCATGCCCCCATTCTCATCGACGGGGGTGCAGTGGAGCCAGTTGAGAGCTTCAAGTTCCTTGGTGTCCACATCACCAACAAACTAACATGGTCCAAGCGCACAAAGACAGTCGTGAAGCGGGCACAACAAAGTCTATTCCCCCTCAGGAGACTGAAAAGATTTGGCATGGGTCCTCAGATCCTCAAAAATGTCTACAGCTGCACCATTGAGAGCATCACTGCCTGGTATGGCAACTCCTCGGCCTCCGACCACAAGGCAGTACAGAGGTTAGTGCGAACGGCCCAGTACATCACTGGGGCCAAGCTTCCTGCCATCCAGGACCTCTATACCAGGCGGTGTCAGAGGAAGGCCCTACAATTGTCAAAGACTCCAGCCAACCTAGTCATAGACTGTTCTCTCTGCTACCACACGACAAGCAGTACCAGAGCACCAAGTCTAGGTCCAAGAGGCTTCAAAACAGCTTCTACCCCCAAGCCATAAGACTCCTGAACATCTAGTCTAATGGCTACCCAGACTATTTGCATTGCCCCCCTCTCCACACCACTGCCACTCCCTGTTGTCATCTATACATAGTCACTTAAATTAATTAACTCTACCTACATGTACATACTACCTCAACTAACCGGTGCCCCCGCACATTGACTCTATACCTGTACCCTGTAAATATTGTTATTTTTTACTGTTGCTCTTGTTACTTTTACTGTTGCTCTTGTTACTTTTATCTCTTATTCTTATCCATATTTTTTGAAACTGCATTGTTGATTAGGGGCTCGTAAGTAAGCGTGTGACTAATAAAATTTGATTGGATTTTAAGGATACTATGGTGTTGAAGGCTGATCTATAGTCAATGAACAGCATTCTTAAATAAGTATTCCTCTTGTCCAGATGGGATAGGGCAGTGTGCAGTCCAATGGTGATTGCATAGTCTGTGGATCTATTGGGGCGGTAAGCCATGATTGTCTGTAGACCCTGCCACATATGTATCGTGTCTGAGCCATTGAATTGTGACTCCACTTTGTCTCTGTACTGATGTTTTGCTTGTTTGATTGCCTTACGGAGGGAATAATTACACTGTTTGTATTCGGCCATATTCCCAGTGACCTTGCTATGGATAATTGTGGTGGCTCGCGCTTTCAATGTAGCGCCAATGCTGCCATCTATCCACAGTTTCTGGTTTGGGTAGGTTTTAATAGTCACAGTGGGAACAACATCCCCTATACACTTTGTGGTGAACTCAGTCACTGTGTCAGTGTATACATCAATGTTATTCTCCGAGGCTACCCGGAACATATCCCAGTCCGGCCTATTAAAACGATCTCGAAGCATTGATTCTGATTGGTCAGACCAGCGTTGAATAAACCTTAGCATGGGCACTTCATGTTTGAGTTTCTGATTTGATCTGAGTTGCCGAATAGAGGCGGGGGAGAGCCTTATAGGCATCCCGGAAGAGAGAATAGCAGTGGTCGAGTGTTTTCCCAGCACGGGTACTACAGGCAATGTGTTGATAGAACTTCGGTAGTGTTTTTGTCAAATTTGCTTTGTTAAAATCCCCAGCTACTATAAATGCGGCCTCAGGATATATGGTTTCCAGTTTGCATAAAGTCCAGTGTAGTTCCTTGAAGGCAGTTATCTGCTTGAGGGGGAGTATAGACGACTCTGACTATAACCAAAGAGAATTATGTTGGGAAGTAATAAGGTCTGCAATGGATTGTGATGTATTCTAGGTCGGGTGAACAAAAGGACTTGAGTTTCTGTACGTTTTCACAATCACACCATGGGAGGTTAATCATGACGCATAAACCACCACGCTTCGCTTCATTCCTGTCTGTGCGATGTACTGAGAACTGTGGTGGAAATTACAACATCATGTTATTCACATTATTTTTCTATTAGTACTTTCACACTCTGTCTGTTCTTCTGAGAGGAGTCTCTGAGGCTTAACGCTGACAGTGGATTTATGATGCCTTGGTGATAAAACCTGAAAACTGCATTCCATTATTAGTGTCTGTGTGAAATGTTGGCCAGGCAAACCCTCCCTCCAGTTTATTTCTTCCACATCGCAGATGAATACTGCACTTCATCATTTGTGGGAAGCACCTAGTGTCCTATGTTTTTTTTAAATTTAACCCGTATTTTACCAGGTAAGTTGACTGAGAACACATTCTCATTTACAGCAACAACCTGGGGAATAGTTACAGGGGAGAGGAGATGAATGAGCCAATTGTAAGCTGGGGATGATTAGGTGACCAGGACGGTATGAGGGCCAGATTGGGAATTTTGCCAGGACGTGAGGGTTAACACCCCTACTCTTACAGTAAATGTCATGGGACCTTCAGTGACCATAGAGAGTCAGGACACCTGTTTAACATCCCATCTGAAAGACAGCACCCTACACAGGGCAATGTCCCCAATCACTGCCCTGGGGCATTGGGACATTTTTTTAGACCAGTGGAAAGGGTGCCTACGACTGGCCCTCAAATACAACTTCCACCAGCATCTGGTCTCCTATCCAGGGACAGACCAGGACCAACCCTGCTTAGCCTCAGAAGCAAACCAGCAGTTATTATGCTGCTGGCTTGCTACATTCGTTTTTATGTATAAACAAGTAGTAAATGACCTAGAGACAGACATTTGGCACCATGTAAATATTGCTGTCTGTTGCATGAGAGTACAATGTACCCTTGTTGAATTTTACATATCTGTTATTTGTCACGGAGACTCAGGAGGACTATAAAGAGTTGTAACCTAACCCTATTTATTTGGGCTATTGACAATCACCCATAGGTGACTGTTAATGCTCCATTATTGCAATAATTCTTAATAAAGTTTATGGCTTTGAGGAAATCTAAAAGTCTCTCCTTTGGTTAGAATAAATCAATGACAACCCAGCTGGCTGTATGGACGGTGACAGTATATTCCAGAGAGAGCCATAAAGGCCTGATTGGTGGAGTGCTGCAGAGATGGTTGTCCTTCTGGAAGGTTATCCCATCTCCACAGAGGAACTTTCATGTTAACCTTTTGGGACTGTGCTGTTGTGTGATTATTTCCACCTGCCTGGAGCCTTCCTCCGATTGCGCGGCTTGTTGACTGTTCCCCTTGTCTCCTGTACCCTCTGCCACCTCTGGAGTATTGCCCCTGGAATCGATATATAGCTATTGGATTACCCGCCTCATTGACCCCTTGGGCCCAGGGAAATGGCCTCGCCCTCTGAAGAGCCTCTCTCCCTGGCTCTCTCTTAGTAACTCAGCCACAATCGGATCGGCCCCCGCCGTCAATCTGTTATTCTCTGCTCGCTATTTTCTTTTGATCTGCTGGTGTTGTTTAAGTTGTGTTCTGTGGGTTCCTGCCTGTGCTACTTGGTCATTAGTTGTTAACAATGTTGGGCTGTGGTGGTTAGTTAGCCAGGTTAGTTAGCTGGCTCTGCTAGCTAGCAGGCTAAAATAGCTAGCATTAGCTGGCTGGCTAGCTTGCTGGCTAAGATAACTTCATATAACATTTGTTATGTATTTCCAAAACATTTTTGTTACCTTAACTTTAAGGCTGCCCTGAAATACAAGTCACCAGATTTGATGAGGTACTTTTATTATGAAAAGGCCTCCACTGCTGAAACATAAGTCACTTCCCCCTGGCCCCACTGACGGCTTCGTTCTCACTCTTGGTTGTTACAAGCAGTGTGGCAGTGAGTGTGAGAAAAAGCACTGTGCAGCACCACCATCATTACTCACCGAAGTAATTGATGCTCTGTGTCATTCCATTTCTCCAAATGTCAAATTTTTAAGTTAAGGGTTAAGGTACGGGTTAAGGTTTGGGATAGGCTTCGAATACAAAACTAGAGTCCATGACTGTGATCAAACACACAACCTTCTGATCCAGAGTCATGAGATTACCCCTACCCACCACCCGTTTCCACAGCACCCTATGAAAATCCAAGCTTAATTTATTTTAAGTGCTCACTATTGCCCCTAGTGGCTGGTATTGAAGGTATTTCCTGACGTCCTCAGGATATGGATAGACGTCCAATTTCAACGTCAATCTTGAAGGACCTGGCTATGTATCTAACTAGCTAATGCTGGGTAGTTCTGGCTGTGTGAAAAACTGAAGGGGAATTTTTTGAAGCCAGTAATACTTGCAAGCTACAGAATTGTTTCCACAATCACCATCTTAGTTTTCGTCATAGGGTCAGCAAGTTGGCTATGGATTGTACCACCAGTCAATAAGAGAAAAACAATATATTTTTTCAAAGGAAGGGCAAAGGACTGTAAGTAAGGTTCTCAACTGCCTGGACACCACCCGTGGCAAACTAGCTGGCAAATTTGAGAACTTTCACCTTAGATGTCATTAACTTAATCACACATTCATGACCCATGATCACTGTATTCCATGTTTTAAAACTTTGTTTGGTGCTATCATGATCATAGCAGGAGAGTGACAGCCATGAACAGACAGACAAGCAGAGAGAGAGAGAGAGAGAGGCCACAAACCAACAGGTAAGTCAGAAGTGCCTCTCCAAGCCAATAGAGTTCATAGACTGGTGATATGTCACATTGTGAATCAATCTGAATTATCATATATGGTCTCTGATGAAATGATAGCATCTTAAGTCTAGAGGGTGTAGTGCATGTGTTAACATCATTCGGGAGTGAAGCAGCCATGATGATACCAACAAACAGACACAGGCAGAGAGAGAGAGATGCTACACACCAACAGGTAAGATAGTGTACAAAATGGTGGTTTAATTGAATATATCCACATTAACAGTCACAGTGGTATTCAGTACAGTATGAATGGCCATGGCCCTAAGACTGATTGGACTGTACCAGAGTAAGTGCCCCTCTGCAAGGTCCCCATTAGCCTTGTAAAATTGCCCATTTGTAAGTTAAGATTTGTCTATATCCTTTCCTCAAAAGTCACTAGAATTTAAACTGGCATGCCCCCGAACCCCCGTAGCGGAATGTGTCCCCCCTCATTGTCAGAGTCACTCCTACGCCCCCCTCTTTCTCTCCATCCCAGTGTCCCAGTGGAGAGCAGGGGGGTGTCTGCAATGTGATTTATAATCTTTGGCAGTAATACCAGTGAAGTGTTGTTTAGATGCAGTGCAGGGGGGGAGGCCATCATGAATTATAAACATGATGAAAGCCACCGCCTCCTCCTTTCCTCCCCTCTCCTCTCTTCCATCCACTGTGTCTCTCTCCTCTTAACCTTCTATCCACTCCTCCGTCTGTCCTCTATCTTGAACCCTCCCTCCCCAAAGTAAAACATATTTTCACACTACCCTCCCCTTGTACTCTAAAATAAATTAAACACCCTCATAGAATTAACTCAAAATAATGTTTCCAAAACCACAAAATAACTGTAGTGACCCTGTGTTTATAAACGTGGATATCGACTTTTCCACTTCAACATGCTCTTGTGGCACAGTGGATGCCACACAGGGCTACTGGCCCGAAGGTTGAGGATTCCCCGAAACCACAAACAAGCTCACTCTCCCTGCCTGTGTCATTACACTACGATCAGAGACAGCTGCAGACAATGATCAGCTCGGGGGAAATCAGATTTTCCACATTTTGATGCCATATTTAGAATTATATACAATATATGCAACCAACTTTCCACCAACAGGTTTCTGTGCCAATGCAACACACACAAACAATAAACAAAGAATACCGAATTCGGGCACTTCAGAATCAAGGTTTCACTATGTCAATCTCGACAAACAGAAATACACTATGTGGCCAAAAGTATGTGGACACCCCTTCAAATGAGTGATTTCGGCTATTTCAGCTACACCAGTTGCTGACAGGTGTATAAAATCGAGAACACCGCCATGCAACCTCCATGGACAAACACTGTCTGTAGAATGGCCCGTACTGAAGAGCTCAATAACTTTCAGTGTCAGCATCATAGGATGCCACCTTTCCAACAAGTCAGTTCGTAAAGCTTCTGTCCTGCCAGAGCTGCCCCAGTCAACTGCAAGTGCTGTTATTGTGAAGTGGAAACGTCTAGGAGTAACAAAGGCTCAGCCACGAAGTGGTAGGCCACACAAGCTCACAGAACGGGACCACAGAGTGCTGAAGCGCATAGTGCTTAAAAAGCGTCTGTCCTCGGAACTGTGCCCCCCAAAAAACCACACAACCCTCCCCAAAGCAAAAACAAAATGTTTGACAACCCTCCACTATTTTGGACCACCTCCCCACCTCAGTACATTGCGATCTGACCCTTAGTTGCTGTGTGTGTGTGTGTGTGTGTGTGTGTGTGTGTGTGTGTGTGTGTGTGTGTGTGTGTGTGTGTGTGTGTGTGTGTGTGTGTGTGTGTGTGTGTGTGTGTGTGTGTGTGCATGCGCGTGCGTGAGTCAGTCAGTCAATTTCTTTATTTTAATAAAAATGGTGGATACTGTATATACAGTACCAGTCAAAAGTTTGGATACACCTACTCATTCCATGGTTTTTCTTTATTTGTACCTTTTTCTACATTGTAGAATAATAGTGAAGACATCAAAAGTATGAAATATTACATATGGAATCATGTAGTAACCAAAAAAGGTGTTAAACATGATGACAGCTTTGCACACTCTTGGCATTCTCTCAAGCAGCTTAATGAGGTAGTCACCTGGAATGCATTTCAATTAAAAGGTGTGCCTTAATAAAAGAAAATTTGTGGAAGGTGAACGGATGATCTCCACGTGTGTGGTTCCCACAGTGAAGCACGGAGGAGGAGGTGTAATGGTGTGGGGGTGCTTTGGTGGTGAAACTGTATGTGATATATTTAGAATTCGAGGCACACTTAATCAGCATGGCTACCACAGCATTCTGCAACGATACGCCATCCCATCTGGTTTGTGCTTAGTGTGGAAATTATTTGTTTTTCAACAGGACAATGGGCTATTTGACCAAGAAGGAGAGTGTTGGAGTGCTGCATCAGATGACCTAGCCTCCACAATCACCTGACCTCAGCCCAATTGAGATGGTTTGGAATGAGTTGGACCGTAGAGTGAAGGAAAAGCAGCCAACATATGCTCAGCATATGTGGGAATTCCTTCAAGACTGTTGGAAAAGCATTCTAGGTGGAGCTGGTTGAGAGAATGCTAAAAGTGTGCAAAACTGTCATCAAGGGAATGGGTGACTACTTTGAAGAATCTCAAATCTATTTTGATTTTTAAAAATAATTTTTTGGTTACTACATGATTCCATATGTGTTATTTCATAGTTTTTATGCCATCGCTATTGTTCTACAATGTAGAAAATAGTTGTTTTTTTTAATAAAGAAAAACCTTTGACCGAGTAGGTGTGTCCAAACCTTTGACTGGTACTGAATATATTTCTGTCAAAAAATCCAATGTACCTGAAAGAATATAAACTCCATCTCAACTGTAAGATGCTTCTTCTATCACCTTTCAAGTCTGTTACAAAATAAGATACCAGATGCCAGAAGCGTTAAAACACCCAAACAGAGTTCTGATGTGACGTGACCTTTCTTTACAAAGCCAACAAACTTCATCCTCCTGTTCTGTGGTTTAGCTGGGGGGAGGTATGTGGGTTTATAAAGGCGTATTGATTGCTCAACTTCTTTCTGTCTGTTTCCACCTCAGGCTAAACAGGTATACAGAACCACTCAGAACATGTAGAGTGGTAGATACACCCAGTGGTAGCAGCATTTAGAAGGCAGGGAAACCATGAAGGGATCCCATAGTGTATTTGTATATATTAAGGATTCCCATTTTCCTGGGGTCCAAACACATTAAGACACATTAAGGCACACATCAGATAACATTATTACACCACGACATACAGTGGGCCAAAAAAGTATTTAGTCAGCCACCAATTGTGCAAGTTCTCCCACTTAAAAAGATGAGAGAGGCCTGTAATTTTCATCATAGGCACACTTCAACTATGACAGACAAAATGAGAGAGAAAAAAACTGAAAATCACATTGTAGGATTTTTAATGAATTTATTTGCAAATTATGGTGGAAAATAAGTATTTGGTCAATAACAAAAGTTTATCTCAATACTTTGTTATACCCTTTGTTAGCAATGACAGAGGTCAAATGTTTTCTGTAAGTCTTCACAAGATTTTAACACACTGTTGCTGGTGTTTTGGACCATTCCTCCATGCAGATCTCCTTTAGAGCAGTGATGTTTTGGGGCTGTTGCTGGGCAACACAGACTTTCAACTCCCTCCAACGATTTTTTTCAATGCCCTTGCTGATGGAAGGAGGTTTTCACGCAAAATCTCACGATACATGGCCCCATTAATTCTTTCCTTTACACGGATCAGTCGTCCTGGTCCCTTTGCAGAAAAACAGCCCCAAAGCATGATGTTTCCACCCCCATGCTTCACAGTAGGTATGGTGTTCTTTGGATGCAACTCAGTATTCTTTGTCCTCCAAACACGACGAGTTGAGTTTTTACCAAAAAGTTATATTTTGGTTTCATCTGACCATATGACATTCTCCCAATCTTCTTCTGGATCATCCAAATGCTCTCTAGCAAATTTCAGATGGGCCTGGACATGTACTGGCTTAAGCAGGGGGACACACCTGGCACTGCAGAATTTGAGTCCCTGGCGGCGTAGTGTGTTACTGATGGTAGGCTTTGTTACTTTGGTCCCAGCTCTCTGCAGGTCATTCACTAGGTCCCCCCGTGTGGTTCTGGGATTTTTGCTCACCGTTCTTGTGATCATTTTGACCCCACGGGGTGAGATCTTGCGTGGAGCCCCAGATCGAGGGAGATTATCAGTGGTCTTGTATGTCTTCCATTTCCTAATAATTGCTCCCACAGTTGATTTCTTCAAACCAAGCTGCTTACCTATTGCAGATTCAGTCTTCCCAGCCTGGTGCAGGTCTACAATTTTGTTTCTGGTGTCCTATGACAGCTCTTTGGTCTTGGCCATAGTGAAGTTTGGAGTGTGACTGTTTGAGGTTGTGGACAGGTGTCTTTTTATACTGATAACAAGTTCAAACAGGTGCCATTAATACAGGTAACGAGTGGAGGACAGAGGAGCCTCTTACAGGTCTGTGAGAGCCAGAAATCTTGCTTGTTTGTAGGTGACCAAATACTTATTTTCCATCATAATTTGCAAATAAACTCATTAAAAATACTACAATGCGATTTTCTGGATCATTTTGTCTGTCATAGTTGAAGTGTACCTATGATAAATTACAGGTCTCATCTTTTTAAGTTGGAGAACTTGCACAATTGGTGGCTGACTAAATACTTTTTTGCCCCACTATCTACAGTACCAAATGTATAATACCACGATACTGCAATATTACAATGTACGTGTATGTACAGTGCATGTGCTAGCATGTGTGTGCATATGCGTTTCTGTGTGTGTGTATCTCTTCACAGTATCCGCTGTTCCATAAGGTATATTTTTATCTGTTTTTTAAAATCTGATTCTACTACTTGCATCAGACACCTGATGTGGAATAGAGTTCCATGAAATAATGGCTCTATGTAGTGCTGTGTGCCTACCTTAGTCTATTCTTGACTTGGGGATTGTGAAGGGACCTCTGGTGGCATGTCTTGTGGGGTATGTATGGGTGTCTGAGCTGTGTGCTCGTAGTTTAAACAGACAGCTCGGTGCATTCAGCATGTCAACACTTCTTACAAAAACAAGTAGTGATGAAGTCAATCTCTCCTCCACTTTGAGCCATGAGAGATGTACATGCAAATCATTGATGTTTGCTCTCTGTGTACATTTAAGGGCCAGACATGCTGCCCTGTTCTGAGCTAATTCTAATTTTCCGAGGTTCATCTTTGTGGCACCTGACCACACAGCTGAACAGCAGTCCAGGTGCGACAAAACCAGGGCCTGTAGGACCTGCTTGTTGATAACGTTGTTAAGAAGGCAGAGCAGCGCTTTGTTATGGACAGACTTCTCCCCATCTTAGCTACTGTTGTATCAACATGTGTTGACTGTGACAGTTTTACAATCCAGAGTTACTCCAAGCAGTTTAGTCACCTAAACTTGCTCAATTTCCACATTAATTAATGCACGATTTAGTTGAGGCTTAGGGTTTAATGAATGATTTTGTCCCAAATACAATGTTTTTAGTTTTTGACATATTTAGGACTAACTTATTCCTTGCCACCCATTCTGAAACTAACTGCAGCTCTTTGTTAAGTGTTGCGATGATTTCAGTCGCTGCAGTAGCTGACGTGTCTGGTGTTGAGTCATCAGCACACTGTACATAGACACGCTGGCCTTTCAGAAAGTATTCATACCCCTTGACCTTTTTCCACACTTTGTTGTGATACAGCCTGAATTTAAAAAGGATTAAATAGATTTTTCCTCACTGGAATACCCACAATACCCGATAATGTCAAAGTCGAATGATGTTTTTCAACATTTTTACAGCTGAATTAAACATGAAAAGCAGAGATGTTTTGAGTCAATAAGTATGCAACCCCTTTGTTTTTGCAAGCCTAAATAAGTTCAGGAGTAGACGTTTGCTTAACAAGTCACATAATAAGTTGCATGGGCTCACTCTGTGTGCAATAATAGTGTTTAACATGATTTTTGAATGACTACCTCTTCCCTGTTCCCCACACTTACAAGTTTCTACAAAATAACGTCACTCTGGAATTTCAAAGACAGATTCAACCACAAAGACCAGGGAGGTTTTCCAATGCCTCGCAAATGAGAGCACCTATTGGTAGAGGGGTAAAAAAAAAGACAATAAATATTCCTTTGAGCGTGGTAAAGTTATTAATTACACTTTGGATGGTGTATCAATACATCCAGTCACTACAAAGATACAAGTGTCCTTCCTAACTCAGTTGCTGGAGAGGGAGGAAACAGCTCAGGGATTTCACCATGAGGCCAATGGTGACTTTAAAACTGTTACAGAGTTTAATGGCTGTGATAGGAGACAACGAAGGATGGATCAACAACAAGTGTGAAAAGAAGGAAGCCTGTTTAGAATAAAAATATTCCAAACATGCATCCTGTTTGCAACAAGGCACTAAAGTAATAATGCAAAAAATGTGGCAAAGCAATTAACTTTTTGTCCTGAATACAAAGTGTAATGTTTGGGGCAAATCCAATACAACACATTACTGAGTACCACTCACTGTATATTTAAGTATAGTGGCTGCATCATGTTAGGGGTATGCTTGTATAGTTATGGGCTGGGCAGTTTTTCAGGTTAAAAAAATGACAGAATAGAGCTAAGCACAGGCAAAATCCTAGAGGAAAACGTGGTTCAGTCTGCTTTCCACCAGACACTGGGAGATTAATTGACCTTTCAGCAGGACAATAACCAGAAACACAAGGCAAATTTACACTGGAGTTGCTTACCAAGAAGACAGTAAATGTTCCTGAGTGGCCGAGTTACAGTTTCGAGTTAAATTTCCTTGAAATACTGCACAATTCAGGTGTAGAAAGCTCTTAGAGACTTACTCAGAAAAACTCACAGCTGTAATCACTGACAAAGGTGGTTCTAACATGCATTGGCTTAAATATTAAGGAGGCTGCGAATTTTCACAGCTTTTTGTTAAAAATCGCGCATAATTTCAACGTCCTGCTAGTCATGCCAGGAATAGAGTATATGCATATGATTAGTATGTGTGGATAGAAAACACTCTGAAGTTTATGAAACTGGTTAAATCATGTCTGTGACTATAACAGAACGTGTGTGGGAAGCAAAATCCCAAGGAAAACTGTTCACAAAAAAACACGAAAAAAATATCAATCCGCCAGTCTCTGTATTGTCTATGGCAAGGGAAAATAGATAGCGTCCGGTTTACAGTTCCTACAGCTTCCGCACGATGTCGCCAGTGTTGGCAATTGTATTGAAGTTAATCCTTGGTCAAATGAGAAATAGGCACTTCCTGTCGTCGAGTAGACCCGAGGAAGTTATGAAAGGGAGAATATGGACGATGATTTCAAGACTTGCTGCTATTGAATACAGATCGCCCCGTGATCAATTTGATCGATTATTAACGTTTACTAATACCTAAAGTTGGGTTACAAAAGTAGTTTGAAGTGTTTTGTCAAAGTTTATAGGAAACTTTTTTAATTTAAAAAAATGACGTTGCGTTTTGAAACAGAGTTTTTTCCTGGATCTGACGGTGTTCATAAATGGACATTTTGGGTATACATGGACCGATTTAATCGAAAAAAAGACCCAATTGTGATGTTTATGGGACATATAAGGAGTGCCAACAAAGAAGCTCGTCAAAGGTAATGAATGTTTTATATTTTATTTCTGCGTTTTGTGTAGCGCCGGCTACGCTAATTATTTTGTTTACGTCCCACCCTTCGTGTATTTCGGGGGGTTGCATGCTATCAGATAATAGCTTCTCATGCTTTCGCCGAAAAGCATTTTAAAAATCTGACATGTTGGCTAGATTCACAACGAGTGTAGCTTTAATTGAGTACCCTGCATGTGTGTTTTAATGAAAGTTTGAGTTGTATCGAGTACTATTATTTGGCGCTCTGGAATTTCTGCTGATTTTGATCCCTGTACAGGGACCGCAGCCATAGGAGGTTTAAGGGGTTGAATAGTTATATTATCAAGATATATTAGTGTTGTTTTTTTGTTTTTTTTGACAAATGTGTTTATTTTACAAAAAAATCGCACACTTTGATATTATAGAGTACATTTTGTGGACATCGTTGACAAAAATGTTGAATGAAATTCATTTTATCCCACTTTGTAACACAACAAAATGTGAAACATTTCAAGGGGTGTGAATACTTTCTGAAGGCACTGAGTATACAAAACATTAGGAACATGTTTCTAATGCTGAGTAGCACCTACCAGTTTTGCCCTCAGAACAGACTCAATTTCTCTGGCAAGGTGTCAAAAGTGTTCCACAGGAATGCTGGCCCATGTGAACTCCAACGCTTCCCACAGTTGAGACAAGCTGACTGGATGTCCTTGGGTGGTGTACCATTACTAATATACACAGGAAACTGTTGAGCTTGAAAACCCCAGCAGCGTTGCAGTTCTTGACACAAACCGGTGCGCCTGGCGCCTACTGCTCAAAGGCTCTTAAATCTTGCCCATTCACCCTCTGATTGACACACATACACAATTCATGTCTCAATTGTTTCAAGGCTTAAACTTCCTTCTTTAACCTGTCGCCTCCCCTTCATCTACACTGATTGAAGTGGATTTATCCAGGCTGTATCACAACCGGCCGTGATTGGGAGTCCCACAGAGCGGTGCACAATTGGCCCAGCGTCATCCGGGCTTGGACGGTGTAGGCCGTCATTGTAAATAGGAATTTGTTCTTAACTGACTTGCCTAGTTAAATAAAAATAAGAAAAAAAGTAAATAATAAAGTGGCATCAATAAAGGATCAGAGCTTTCACCTGGTCAGTCTGTCATGGAATTCTAAATGGTTTGGACACTCAGTGTACAGTACTGCTAGAATATTCCACAGCACCAGAGAGAGAGTAGCCAGTGAGAACACACACATACACATATGTACTGCACGCACACGCATGCATGGCAAGCTCACACACAAACTTGACATACGCACACACACACACCTTCCGACACACACATACCTGTTGCATAATTATCACAGTTTCAGACCCTGAGAGGTCACTACAGGACCATTACCACAGTTTTGTGATCCCCTGAGGAGAAAGAGGCTAAGTGACTCTCTGAATGTTTCATTCTGCACACTCCTCTTTCTGTAATGACTGATAAATAAAGCCAGAGGGCTCGCAGAATGGGATGCTTCTTTTGGTCCTTTTTTGTATGGAAAATGTAATCTTGTTTTCTCCTTTGATATTTTCCAAGTGAACCGTGAGGTAAGAAGACAGCTTGTTCATGAGGCTTTCTTTGGATAGTCCATCCGTAGATGCTATACAGACCATTGGTAACACTTACTAACCCTAGCCCTAAACTTAACCCTTACCCTAACCGTTAACCATTATTCTAAACATAACCCTAACCTTAGCAAGCAGTGGCTTATCAACAGATAGTTTGTTGATTAGTATAACCATCAGTAGAACATTCCCGGATGGACTATCTGAACTATCCAAATAAAGTGTGACCTCTCTTTCCTGAGATAGCTACAAGAGTACCAACTCTACGTTACGATCAAAATCAAATCAATTGCTATTTGTCTCATGCTCCGTAAACAACTGGTGTAGACTAACATTGAAATGCTTACTTGTCGGCCCTTCCCAACATTGCAAAGAGAAAAAAAGACCAGTTAATAGAACAACGTTAAAACACGAGGAATAAATACACAATGAGTAACGGCAACTTGGCTGTATACGTGGGGTACCAGCATCGTGTCGATGTGCAAGGGTACGAGGCAATTGAGGTAGATATGTTGTGTACATAGGTAGGGATAAAGTGACTAGGCAACAGGGTAGATAATAAACAGTACAGGACATCCCGCTCTCATCTGCCGTCAAACCAATCATGTCAATGTGGAGCTAGGTATACGTTGCCATCCACATGTTGCCACATTGCTTCTACACCTGCATTGTTGCTGTTTGGGGTTTTAGTCTGGGTTTCTGTACAGTACTTTGAGATATCAGCTGACGTAAGAAGGGCTATATAAATACGTTTGATTTGATTTGAGAGCCACACATCGATGCGGTACAAAGCTCGATTTGGCCTCTTGGGTGCAGCCAGAGGCTCCGTCTTTATGTCACATCCTCCATACGAGTCCTCCGACCACATTTTCAGATCAAGGATAAATTGGTTAGTGCAAAAGGGTCAATGCAGATAGTCCGGGTAGATATTGAATAATGATACAGCTTCTACCCACCCCCCACGCCATAATACCGATAAATAGTTAGTTATATAGTTCATCGACAGCATTATAATTCAACAGTATCACCATGGGTGCCATGGAATTTGTGTTGAGGGGAAAACACTTGCTAGGCCTATACTGTGCGAAAATTAAAATATATATATGTCAAAAATGTAATTCAATATCAATATGATTTTTTCACAATTCAACAAGGGTATTTTTATTTTATTTGTCCTTGAGACCTTCTGACTTGGAGTTGGGCTTGTCTCCTGGTGAAATAGTTTTGGTTACTGCCGCCGCCTAGCGGTCAAATAGTAACATCACACATCGACCCATTTAATGCCGAGGACCAATGAAAACGCCGTACGTTTTCTTAGCGCGGGAAAGAATGTCGACAACTACATAGGTAAGCTACAGGGAAAAGGCGAAGACACACACCCCACGGAATCCAGTTTTGAGACGTCGTTTTCGCATTGTTTGTCATTTAATCTTGGCTAATATCCTTCGAGGTGCTATGACTACAGAACGGAGTCCTGAAATATGTGGGAATGTCCCGGATGTAACGTTGTCAACGCCAAAGGGGAAGGACTTCTCTACAGCTAAAGGGGCTCATAAAAGGTACTAAAATAGCGTGCCACAAAGTCCCAAATCTTGTTAACTGGACAGGGTCATAGCTAACTGTTTTTATAGCGTGGGGTGACACTATTGTAATTGCTTCACATTCAAGGTACTTTTCTATCACGGTGTCGTAGTTCGCGTCTATTCAGTTGTTCGTTGAAAGGTTGTGATGCTTCATCTTTGCCGCTAGGTGGCGGTAGTGTAGCGTTATTGAATGTTACACGTTTGAAAACTATACAACGTACAAGGCAGGCAGATTACTTTTTTTTTTTTAAGATGCTATGATCAAGCACACCTAGAGTAATAAACCAATATATTGAATGGTGCCACACAATGGACTTTGCCACAATCTAACTGCACTTCCATCAAGGTACAAACTACCTGGCAGAGAGTACTAGTTGCATTTTCATGAATCAAGTTTGTGGCAAAGCAAATTCCATAGTGTGGCACCATTTCAACATCTAGGTTGAATAATCTAGGTTTATTGCACATTTATCATACCATTCCGTCTTGAACACAACTTGATATAACTTTGTGACAGGATCTTGAACGTAATCTTACCTACCTTAACTTTAGGCCTAGATCCCTGACAACCTGGCCAAACTCTTATACACACTGAGATGTGGCATGTGATACTATTCCATCTAGGTTATAGATCAGTGATTTCATTGAATAGGAAATATTCTACTTGTTTTCTTTTTCCTCCCCTTAGGACCCCATACTCGGGACACACAAAAGTCCATTCCAGCTTCAAATCACCTGTAAGCCTTCTGATGTAGAATTGCTTTTGCATAACACACACACACACACACACCACAACATAACATGTTTTGGCATCATCATAGTCCTTGTCTTTCCCCAGGTCCAGACCTCCAGTACTGGCCCTGCCAAGCCTGAAGAAGAGATAGAGGAACTGAAGAAGAGACGGGCAGAGTTAGACTCTGAGATTACACTGTTGGAGCAAGAGTGCGTACAATGGGGAATAGAGTTGAATAGTAGAGCAGTTTAAATGTTGTTCCTTAAGATGTCCTTCATTGTGGTTATTCTACTGAATGGAGTGAAAGTCTTTTACTTGTTGATTTAGGTTGTGTGTGTGTGTGTGTGTGTGTGTGTGTGTGTGTGTGTGTGTGTGTGTGTGTGTGTGTGTGTGTGTGTGTGTGTGTGTGTTATCTGATAGTGATGTTCAATATTTGCAATAACATTAACACTTTGGTTTCTATAGTGTTATCAGTTCACAAACAATACATTGGCGGTATAAGATGAAACCATGTCTGTTGAGAGACTAACCAATTCGTGTGGATTTCTACAGTGGGATCAGAGTTGATGAGTTGGAGCAGCACATCGACTTGCTACATGAGTACAACGACATCAAAGACATCGGACAGTCACTAGTAGGCAGGATAGGTGAGGCCTATACACACACACACACACACAGGTTTTCACATTCACTAACTACTCTGCCACAATCTAATCAGCTTTGGTGGTAGTAACATGTTTTTCTTCCATTCAGTAGAATAGCCATAGTGAAGGACATCTCATGGACTGACCATAATATCATTTCAACTCTTCTACTTTAGTTATTAAAATCATTTCAACTCTATTCTACTTTTCTGAAAGCTCCATTGGTTACATTAAGTCAGGCAAGCACAGATCGTGTTGGAAATGATTTCAAACTGTTTGTGTGTGTGTGTGTGTGTGTGTGTGTGTGTGTGTGTGTGTTGCAGCAGCCCTGAGAGGAGTGACCACACGAGACCTGTACGGCCAATTTGGGCTTGAGCTGGATGACTGAGGGAGAGCGAGTGGGTGCCCATCCTATGCTCTGCCCCCTCCAGAACAAGAGGGGGGGGGGGGGCTAAGTTGCGTTCTTCAACAGTCTTTTCTTTGGTGGGTGTTTGGCGCGGTATGGCCTAATCTATATCGGTATAACCATGTGTGTAGGCAGCACACCGTGCACAATTGCCCTCTGGGCCAACAACAAAAGTGGAAATTCAGAACAGTACAGAGTCTAGAATTAATTGTTGCACATCGTTCTCTTCTACTAACCCCACCCCCCTGTTTTATGGGTCTTGAGTGTTGACAAAGAACTAAGAGAACGGATGAATCTTAACTTCAAAACGGAATCTACTTGCTCTCCTACATTGCACTCATATAAGAGAGTAATGCATTTATTTCCATTAAGTATAGTAATGGTGCATACTCTGCTTCGGAAGTGCAAGGGCCAACTGACTTTCAAACTAACATCTGCTCTATTTCCAAATGTAGTGCTGGCAAGTTTATTAGTAAAACAAATGTTTTACTTCATAAATGTATTATATTTGCAAATTAGGTTCTGGCAAGTTCCAATAAAATAACTATTTGTGCAGTTATGTTTTGTTTTTGACTGCATGTTCAGAGATAAAGTGAATTGTCCCGCAGTGTCTTTTGTTGGGCTTGTTTATTGGAGGAGAATGTTCTGTTGAAGATCACTGAGGAGAATGATTGTCACTGATTGATTTAAAAAAAAATAAGAGGTGCCTTGTCATAATCTATGTGGAAACCACTAATATTTTGTCTTGAGCTGAAAGTGGCTGTAAGAAGTGCTGCCGCACTGCCCAGATGATCAAATGATTAGTGTGGTAGGCTTTGTGTGTGTTTTATCTCCTCTTTAGCATGAGTCAATGAGCATACCCAGGGGACGCAAGCTAGTTGTTTCAACTTAATTTTTCTACGTGTCATGGAAAGTACATTGGATTTGCAAAAAGTCATCAAAGTAAACTTGTTTTGAGGGTGAAATTTCAGCCATAGAATTGTCATCATGGTAACCCATTTTCAACATAGACAAACCTTGTATGAAATATATTCATTTTGTGCCTTTTGAAACATCAGATCTTCAATGTTCTATCCACTATCGGAAAAAACAAAAGGCTAGGCAGCACCTCCTACTGGAGAATTGATCTATCTACAGCTATCCATTTGGTCTTTCCTTTCCCGAGATAATCCATCCACCTGGCAGGTGTGGCATATCAAGAAGCTGATTAACAACATGATTGTTACACAGGTGCACCTTGTGCTGTGGACAATAAAAGGCTACTCTAAAATGCGCAGATTTGTCACACAGCAATGCCATACATTTGGAGATTTGGCAGTATGGATGAATGCCGGTTTCAATTGTACCAGGCAGATGACAGACAACGTGTATGGCGTCATGTGGGTGAGCAGCTTGGTGAGGTTATGGTATGGGTAGGCATAAACTACGGCCAATGAACACATCAACTAAACTAAAAATTCAAGTTAAAGAATAGGATTAAGCCAGTGGCTCAGATTAAACTGAGCCTTAGATACATGTCCTTTAAATGTTGATTGTTGGTTGAGTTGTCAACCTAACACAATTCTACGTGACTTTTGTAAATAGCCTATCTTACTAATATCAAAGTTTTTATTCAACCTTAAAATGAGTAACACAATCCATGGTAACATTTTGAGGTTACTGTAACTATAAGTCTTATGTAATCATAGAAAGTGTATGTTCAAGATAGCATGCAAAGGTTTCTGGTCTGTGGAGATCTTCACATATATAAATATCTGTGCAGAACATCGAACAGCATTGATCACTTACAAATATATATTGTTTAAATGTAACCTCAACTGCAATACAGGTCATTTGGTTGTGCTATTAGTTGAAGCACAGTGATAACATATTAAGTTGTTGTATAAATACAACATATCTTACATTGTATTCCCATTTCAACTTTATTGTGCTTTTTTGAGTGGGCGAGTAAAGACGTCTCAACCACAAATGACCCGAATTTCCATGTTGAATTGATGTGGTGTGCCCAGTGGTTTCCTCTGACAATAGCCTACGGAACTGGCCAACTGTTTATTCACACTTCCTGCTTTAGAAAGAGCCTGCAAAAATAGCAAGCAACCGCAAGGCACGCTCATTAAATAAAAGGGCTTTCTGTAAATGATCAAGTATTATCCTGTGATAATTTTCGCAGCCTAAAAACAATTGCCTGCACAGTGCCTCACTGACTATACTGCCATAGAAGAATGTGGTTATGGTGTGAAACGAATGCCTTATTGAACCCTGCACCTACCTCGGTCCATATCCGAACAGTACTAGTGCTGCGCTCTTGTGGAGGTCTGGGTTTATTACGGGCAGACTAGAACTACCGTTATGCGCAGGTCTGGTACAGTGAGCGGCTCCCACGATATGACTGTATACGGTGATCTACCCTTCGATTTGATGCTGTGAGGGTTTTACGTGCGTCTCATAGACCCCGCATCAGGCCTATGTCACTACCGGGTGGAAACGATCGTGCACCCACTCGTCTGCAGGGCCGCATTTCCTTTGACATAATTTCTGCGGCAAGCTCCACCTCCATCGGAGTCAATTATAAACTATGGGCGCTGTGATTCGTCGTAGGTCATGTCACTCATCGTTTACACATAACAGTGTATACGAAGGGGGCGGGCTCAACTAAGAAAATTATAGTCATTTGAATTACTGTAGCGAGAGAGCTCATGGCTACAATGAAGCTGAAAAAAAATTATACTGACGATATGAATTAGCTGATGATTTAGATGGGGGAAAAGTCGAACCAAGGAGGCAGGCGAATTTGATATAATCCTACAGGAGGAAGGGCAGTTCGCTGAAACCCTGGTGTGTGTGCTGTGTGTGTGTTGGGGGTGTGTGTTCCAACGCACAAGTAAAAGCCAGAGAGCGGTGGAAGGCTTTGCTAAGCCGATCAAGGCGGAATTGTAGACTACAAAACGGGTTCCACGTCCGGTGTAATACGCACATTATTGTGATTGTGGGGGACGTGAAACAAGGTATGTCAAAGAAGAACACTCACACCACTTGTCATTTCTATTTCCCTCAATGGTCTGGTTTCCGGCTCCATGATTATTTAGTAGCCTAGTGAGGTCCGAATAGCGTAGGCTTCACCAACTGTCCTTTAACAACCTTGCCAGTGTATGGAAGCCTGTGTTTGAATGGACCAGGTTCGAATCTGTTGGACGATTCTATTCCGTTATGTAGAATACCCTAATATTATATCTTGTCAGTGTCAAGAGGGCGTGTGGCCGAAAATCGGGCAGCGTTGACACATTAAATTGAGAGGCTACAGAATAGCCACCACCACTTCCATTCTGGTGTGTATTTCGTTGCGCACTATAGCGACACATGCAGCCTTGCTGATGTTGCTATCACCTTATCATAAATCGATCGACACCATGGACGTTCGATCGGATGTACATGATTGAAACCTTTTAGAGATGTAACGGTTCTGATTTATATTTGGTCGGGTCGCGCACATGGAAATAGCTGCTGGTGTTGGTCGAGTCTTTTTTTATTTCCCATCAGCAGTGAGCCTGCCTCTCTCTCCCTACTACCGCAGTACTGCTGCTGTGATGCTACTGTACGCGCGTTTAAATTTCCGGGATGTGGGCTATAGCTATAGACCATCTATAGATGCGCAGATTGCCAAACATTCTCATTTTCCAAGCCCCTGCGTATGTTGTGATGTTGAATGATGATTTATAGCCTAAATAGTCATATTATTTTATCGTTTAATCCTCTTCTGTGGGCCATAGCCTAGGCTACATTATAAATATATGTAGCCTATTGCCATGCCGGCCAGATGGTGTTATATCCGCTGATGATGAGCACTTTGACGCAAGCGATAATTTGTTATCATAATCATGCTCCCGCCTCCTAACAGAATATATTAGAAATAAGAATCATGTGTTCTTGTTGACACCGATGCATAGATAGGAACCTTTATCTGAAGCGACTATCTCATTAACAAAAGGCACTGGCCATATCAGGTAGCATTGAGATGGACCAACGTCAACAAATTATTGTTACCGCCGGTGTCTTCTGCCCTCTGGCTCTGTGCCCTCTGGCTCTGTGCTGGTTCTGATCTGTATGTCCAACAGTAAATAATACATTTTTATGTCATCTGTGAGCCCAAGCCTGTGCTGTAAGTGGACAAATAAAATTGTAACAAACAACATTTCTCACCTGTAGCCTACTGCATAGCCTACTGCATACTGACATGACACTAATGGCCCATAGCCAATTTTATAATTCTTTGATACCAAAATATGTCATAGGCAGAGACACCTTTTGGCTTTGTTTTTACATCAATATGGCGCTGGCCTGGTACCTGGCCTGGAGAGCCCTTGTGGTCAGGACATTCCCAAACTGGACCTTGCAAAAACAAATCAAAATCACATTTTATTGGTCACATGCTCCGAATACAAAAGGTGAAGTGCTTTACTTATGAGCGCATTCCCAACAGTGCAGAGTTTTTAAAAAGTAAGACAAATATTTCAATAAAATAAGGAAATAGTAACACAATGAAAACCATTACAAGGCTATATACAAGGAGTACCAGTACCGAGTCAATGTGCAGGGGTACGAGGTAGTTGAGGTAATACAGTATGTACATGTAGGTAGGGGTAACAGTGACTAGGCAATCAGGATATATAGTAAACAGAGTAGCAGCGGCGTGTGGGAAAGTGTGTCTATATGTGAGTGTGTGTGTGTCGTGTCAATATGCATGTGTGTGTTTTGTGTGTATGTAGTGTGTGTGTGTTGGAGTGTAGTATGTGTGAGTGTGCGTAGTCTAGTGAGTGTGCAAAGAGCGAGTGCAAGAGAGTCAGTGCAAAACAATTAAGATAATAAAAGAATAGAGGGGATCAATGTAAATGGTCCGGTTAGCCATTTGTTCAGCAGTCTTATGGCTTCGGGGTAGAAGCTGTTCAGGTGCCTTTTAGTCACAGACTTGGTGCTCGAGGTATCGCTTTCCATGTGGTAGCAGAGAGAACAGTCTATAATTTGGGTGGCTGGAGTCTTAGACAATTTTTTAGGGCCTTCCTCTGACACCGCCTGGTACAGAGGTCCTGATTGGCAGGGAGTTCTGCCCCAGGGAAGTACTGGGCTGTACGTACTAACCTCTGTAGCACCTTGGGCCGGATGCCAAGCAGTTGCCATACTAAGCGGGGATGCAGACAGGCAAGATGCTCTCAATGGTGCAGCTGTAGAACCTTTTGAGCATCTGAGGTCCCGTGTCAGCCTCCTGAGGGTGAAGCGGTGTGGTCGTGCCCTCTTTTTTTTTTTTTATGATTATTATTTTTTTATGTAACCTTTATTTAACTAGGCATGTCAGTTAAGAACAAAATCTTTTTTTGCAATGACGCTGGGCCAATTCACGACTGTGTTGGTGTGTTTGGACCATGATAGATCCTTAGTGATGTGGACTAGAGGTCGACCGATTATGATTTTTCAAAGCCGATTCGGATTCTTGGAGGACCAAAAAATAATGAAACCTGTTCAATTTGGTTTAAATAATGGAAAAACAAAGTGTTGGAGAAGAAAGTAATATGTGCCATGTAAAATATGTGCCATGTAAAATGTTTAAGTTCCTTGCTCACAACATGAGAACATATAAAAGTTAGTAATTCCTTTTAACATGAGACTTCAATATTCCAAGGTAAGAGGTTTTAGGTTGTAGTTACTATAGTATTTATAGGACTATTTCTCTCTGTACCATTTCTATTTCATATGCCTTTGACTATTGGATGTTCTTATAGGCACTATAGTATTGCCAGTGTAACAGTATAGCTTCTGTCCCCCTCCTTGCCCCTACCTGGGCTCGAACCAGGAACACATAGACAACAGCCACACTCGAAGCATCGTTACCCATCGCTCTATAAAAGCCGCGGCCCTTGCAGCGCAAGGGGAATAACTACTCCAAATCTAAAAGCGAGTGACGTTTGAAACAGTATTAGCGCACACCCAGCTAACTAGCTAGCCATTTCACATTGGTTACACCAGCCATTAGGCTGATAGGCTTGAAGTCATAAACAGCGCTGTGCTTGCGAAGAGCTGCTGGCAAAACACACAAAAGTGCTGTTTGAATGAATGATTACGGGCCTGCTGCTGCTCAGTCAGACTGCTCTATCAAATCAGACTTAATTATAACATAATAACACACTGTTCGGTATTTTATCTAACGGGTGGCATCCCTAAGTCTAAATATTGTTGTTACATTGCATAACCTTCAATGTATGTCATAATTACGTAAAAGTCTGGCAAATTAGTTCGCAATGAGCCAGGCAGCCCAAACTGTTGCATGTACCCTGACTCTGCGTGCAATGAACGCAAGAGAAATGACACAATTTCACCTTGTTAATATTGCCTGCTAAACTGGATCAGTAGTTATAACTAGTGATTATGATTGATTGTTTTTATAAGATAAGTTTAATGCTAGCTAGCAATTTACCTTGGCTTCTACTACTTTTGCGTAACAGGCATGCTACTCGTGGAGTGCAATGGTTAGAGCGTTGGACTTGTTAACTGTGCGGTTGCAAGATTGGAACCCCTGAGCTGACAAGGTGAAAATCTGTCTTTCTGCCCCTGAACAAGGCAGTTAAACCACAGTTCCTAGGCAAACATTAAAAATAAGAATATGTTCTTAACTGACTTGCCTAGTTAAATAAAAGGTATAAAAAAATACAAAATACATTTAAAACATAATCGGAAATCGGCGCCCAAAAATACCGATTTCCAATTGTTATGAAAACTTGAAATCGGCCCGAATTTAATCGGCCATTCCGATTAATCGGTCGACCTCTAATGTGGACACAGAGGAACTTGAAGCTCTCGACCCGCTCTAATACATATTGCAAAGGACACCTTCCTTTTTGAAAGGCTGCGAGGAAAAAACATGGTATGAAGCATTCTTAGAAATGTTACAAAGCATAAACTAGACCTTTACTTTCGTTTACTTGTAATTTAGCATAAAGCCTATCCAAAAAGGCATGTAGTGTAGGTCTAAATCTGGAAGTTATAAATAGGTAGGAAGACGTTTAAAGGGGAAAATGGATGTGGAATACTGAGAACCTCTATAGAGATTTAGAACAGAGAATGTTTGAGTCCCCTCTATTCTGATCGAGAAGAGCCTGAATGATCAGAATGGATCAGCAACATCCCGACCCCACCATACCCACCTGTGAATGCTGCTCAGGAAAGGCTCGGAGGCAGCGAATGTCAAAGGTCGCATTTTTAGTCACCTTCCTCATCTAGATAGGCAGGGTGTAGGCCTATGCACGGTTACACTTAACACATCACTAATTCAGTAGACGCTCCTATCCAGAGAGACTTACAAAAAGTGCATTCGGCTAAGGAAGGCGAGTCTACCACACACCACACACCACAGGTTCATTGAAAGTGCAACCTCTGTGCTAGAATAAAATGACATACCAGTAAATGAAAGTAAAGGTCTAGTTTATGCTTTGTAACATTTTATAATGTTTTTTTCCTCACAGCCTTTCAAAAAAATCACGGTGTCCTTTGCAACATGACAGGCAAATTCCCTCTCGTCTCGTCACCGACTGTACAGTAACTTGTGTTCAGAACTTGGGACCACTGATTTTAAAGCCCTTAGAAAATATTCTTGAAAATTGATAGAATGTGTTGACATTGTGACTTGTGTTTCCTACTCTCCAGGATGATGCGCCTGGCCTGCTGCACTGTCCTGCTCTTCGTGCTCCGTCTCCTGGTGGGCCTGCCCTGGTTCCAAGTCCTCTCCTCCATCCTCATCTTCTACCTGGGCTCTGGAGGTTGGAAGTTCATACACATTTTTGCCAAGACCATCGGCAGAGACGTACAGTGAGTGGAAGTATGGTGTGGGCTGCGGTGTGTGTGTGTGTGTGTACCTGTCTACAAGTACACAGGTTTGTTTTTCAAGTCACTCAGAAGCCTGTTTTATGGAAACATCTGTCAGTCCTGCTTGGTTTTAAGACCTTTCAAACAACAGATAATTTGACCATGGCTAAATAATTGTGTAATCGTCTCCCAAAAAAAAGCAGCATATTCCTGTAAGACAAGCTAAAGTGTGTGACGGGGGGGGAGGAGTGTTGAGGACTCCTGAGGTTTCTCTGTGTTGTGACTTCACAGCTCGCTCGACAAGACCATTGACCGACACCTGGAGTGAGTAGGGGGTTAGGGGTATGTGTGTTACGTTCCCCAGCAAGAAAACCACAACTTGACGCTCAAAAAGTAAGGAGAACTAACAAAGAGTCACTGACAACAAGCAAAACTAAACAGTTGTGGTTTTAAGAGGGGTTCTGAAAGACAATCATCTGGGTGTCCACTGAAAGCTGACGAGCAACAGCAACTGAGACCTAAAAGAAACACGCCATGAGCGCCCACTTAATTTGCCCAAGAACAAGCAAACAAAATTTAAAACCAAACTTAAAGACAGGAAGCAAAGCAAAAAAGTGGAGCGAAACGAAAACAGGAAGTCATTGCTCCTTAAACTAATTTACAGCTTTGCAGAACAGATTTTCTAAAACAACAAATGCGACTAGGACTAGGAGTGCAAATGTCTCCTACAAGAAAATGATCATATTCCTGTAAGACAAGCTAAAGTATGTGACAGAGGGAAGAGTTGAGGAATTAATCAGGTCAGGTATGGAGGAATATTTCACAGAGAACAGAGACAGGTGCTGAGGTTTCTCTGCGTTATAAGCTGTTCACCATTTTTTTTTTTTTTTTACCTTTTATTTATACAGGTTTTTTTCTCATTGAGATAACATCTCTTTTCCGATAGAGACCTGGTCCAATAGCAGCAGGGGGAACAACGTGTCAGACAAAACCATGGTGACAGGTACAGCCACTACCCCTCGCCCCCAAGTAACCTTTCAATGTTTGCAGATCTGAACGGTCTGGAATGGTGTAGTGGTGTTGACCTTGCACATCTCCAAACATTGAAGGGGAATCGGTTGTTACCCGTATCGGTCACACTGCTGAGCCGAGCTGAGTTGTACTACTCTAGCCTGGTTCTGCGTTCACCATGGTTCAGACAGGAAACGTCACGTATTAGTTTAGCCATTCATTCGAAGATTGCAATACACGCAGTACTGTACCTTAGTCTTGGCGTTAGGCTTTGCTCCTTCGGGGCTAGCTCACTGACCGATCATGCGTCATGTAAGATGTAATAATTCCGGCAGAAAACAAGGTACTGCTATACCAATCCCCCTGATCGAAAACAAAAGCAGAGTCCAAACAGGTGGAGGCTGGGGTGGGTGGTGGGAAAGCAGGAACACAGACAGGCATAGCGAGTAACGCATGTTACAGCATTAGCATGTCACCGAGAACACCAGCGCATAGCTTGTGCACGGCAGCCATCGGAGTATGTGTGAGTTAACCTGGTTGACTAATAGACCACCATTTAGTTTTTATTAGGATCCCCATTAGCTGATGCCAAGGCGCTACTCTTCCTGGGGTCCAAACAGGAATGAAACAAGAAACAACACACCACAGCAATAATCTACATCATAAACGCAACAAAACATCACACAATACATTGTGCACTATACAAATGTACAATGCACCATCATTGCCATTACAATATTGTAATGAGTGTGTGTGTGTGTGTGTGTCTTCACAGCTATATTAAGGTACGGTGATGAATCAAATTGGTGCAATATCAGCTGATGCAACACTCGTGTTTCCTGTATGAGCCTTTTGCTCTTTATTTCAGACAGGAAACCATTTATTAGACGATGACAATACATGCAGCAACATTAGCAGTGGAGCTCGGCTCTGCTCCTTCAGGGCAGCTCACTGCATGTCCGATATAATAATAACAGGCAGATATCAAGGTATGCTATACCAATCCCCAAAACAGACAATGGACTATGTGCACGGCAGGCGCACGCCACTAAGAGCTTTTAAGATCACCTACGTAGTCTATGTAATATGGTTGCTACTGCATATGTGTGACGTGAAGGATAAACTACGTGTAAGCTACAGCAGGCCCACCGTACTGAGATAGCTTCTCAGAAAACCACGAGTCGGCTTGTTGGCCATATACCACACCCCCTCGGGCCTTATTGCTTCATTGCAGAGTTTCTTTACAAAGAGTGCGCAAAGCTGTCATCAAGGCAAAGGGTGGCTACTTTGAAGAATCTAGAATGTATTTTGATCTGCTTAACACTTCTTTTTTTTGTTGGTTACTACGTGATTCTATATGCGTTATATCCTGGTTTTGATGTCTTCACTATTATTCTAAAATGTAGAAAATGGTAAACATCAAGAAAAACCCTGGAATGAGTAGGTGTGTCCAAACTTTTGACTGGTACTGTATATAGTAGTATTTATATGCCGTAAAAGAGACGCGACGTAGCTATTAGACCCCAGGGCTGAGAGTAATGATACGATTAGCCATTACTGCAGTAACTCATCTAGGCTTCCACAATCTCTGTTCGTAAGCAGCAGAGGACAATGATCTTGAGGTTAAGCTGGGACCCATTGAGAGGCAGTAGCAGCGTCCATGCTGGAGTGGGCTGTCTGTAGCTCAGAGCTCGCTCTCAACGCTGGTCGAAGGAACCGAAGCCATGATGAATTGCAGTATCTTGTCATTTTTGCTAGCATCATTGTTCGACAGGGGTTTGCCAGGTGCAGCCCGTGGTCAGCATGCAGTTAGCATAACATGAACGAGAGGACAAAGGCAGTGTGAATTCTAGTGATGACAACTGATGTTCCATTGCCAGTCTTAAATTCTTGGAGTGTATGAGAATACAATTAACATGGGAGTGGTCATAAGCAGCCAGAACTTGAGAGATCATACAAGATTTAAAGGGATGGAACATATGGTGTACTTCAGAATGACGAACCCATAAAGGCCAATCACACAGACCGCCTCTGGAAAAGAGTCAGTGTAAACCCAACACCATTGCTTTAACGTCAAAATCAAAATTGTGTTCTAATGAGAGACGAGAGATACTCTTTTATATACACGATGGTCGCTTCTTCGTAGGCCATAAAGAGGAGGTGGTCAGATGTTATTCCCGAGCAGACTACACGTGGAAGGGTCCTGACACCTAAAATGAACTGAAACCCTGCTATCGGACCGTTGGTGAGGAAGGCAGCATTCGCCTGAATGAGATTTCTAAAAGGAAACGACACAAGGCGAGAACCAGATGCAGGCAAGGGTTCATAGCCTGGGCAGTGTCCAAAAGGGTACAGGGCGGCAGGCAGGCTCAAGGTCAGGGACAGGCAGAGTGGTCAGGCAGGCGGGCCCAGTGTCAGGGCAGGCAGAGGGGTCAGGCAGGCTCGAGGTCAGGGACAGGCAGAGTGGTCAGGCAGGCGGGCCCAGTGTCAGGGCAGCAGAGGGGTCTGGCAGGCTCAAGGTCAGGGACAGGCAGAGTGGTCAGGCAGGCGGGCCCAGTGTCAGGGCAGGCAGAGGGGTCTGGCAGGCTCGAGGTCAGGAACAGGCAGTGGTCAGGCAGGTGGGCCCAGTGTCAGGGCAGGCAGAGGAGTCAGGCAGGCTCGAGGTCAGGGACAGGCAGAGAGGTCAGGCAGGTCCAGTGTCAGGGCAGGCAGAGGGGTCAGGCAGGCTCGAGGTCAGGGACAGGCAGAGAGGTCAGGCAGGTCCAGTGTCAGGGCAGGCAGAGGGGTCAGGCAGGTCCAGTGTCAGGGCAGGCAGAGGGGTCAGGCAGGCTCGAGGTCAGGGACAGGCAGAGAGGTCAGGCGGGTCCAGTGTCAGGGCAGGCAGAGGGGTCAGGCAGGTCCAGTGTCAGGGCAGCAGAGAGGTCAGGCAGGTCCAGTGTCAGGGCAGGCAAAGATCAAAATCAGGAGGGTGAGAAAAAGAGAGACTGGGGAAAAACAGGAGCTGAGAGAGAGAAGTTCTGGTTGACTTGGCAAACAAGATGAACTGGCACAGACAGAAAACAAAGGTATAAATACACAGGGGATCATGGAGGAGATGGGCGACACCTGGAAGGGGGTGGAGACGAGCACAAGGACAGGTGAAACAGATCAGGGTGTGACAACATGGTTATATGACAGAGAACACCGTACAGAGAGAAGAGCTGACATTAGTCTGCGGCGGATCTGCACAGCTCAGCCATGACATACCAACATATACTGTGCATCTGGAAAGTATTCAGAACCCTTGACTTCTTCCACATTTTCTTACGTTACAGCCAATACCACATAATGACAAAGCAACAAAAAAAAAGGCTAATTTATAAAAAATTAAAAACATCGATATTACATTTATTACAAGTATTCAGACCCTTTACTCAGTACTTTGTTGATATGTGTGGAAACGATCCCAAGCATGGTTTACGCATAGATTTGTGCCTACGCGTGACTGATAAATGAGGCCCCTGGTCTTTTTCCTAAATCTTAAGTGTGAATTGTTAGCTTCTATCTGTAATATTCCAGTCAAGGAAAAGTAACATAATTTGGGCTTACCACAGTTTAGGATCAACCGGAAAGATGCTCATTAAACCTCAAGCCTATTATTGCAAAAAGAAGTTGAACCAATGGTTGCAGAGGGATTTATCACTGAAAAGGTTGAGTGTTGCTGTCTAAATCTGAGGGGCTCCAGGCTTCCTTACGCAGCTCAGTCCCAACATCTTGATAACAAAATGGGTGAATCTGTTGACCAGATGCTTTTCACCGTCATACGGAAAAATCGTACACGTTATATTAGGAAATCTGTCATTATGAACGCATGAATACGGTGGTGTACATTTTTGTGGATTTCCCTACTTTGAATAATACTTTTTAAGGTAAATTGGAAATTCTTTAATAAATAATACAACTTCAACTTGGAATTTCATCCCTCATATATTCTCCCGTTTTGGTGGCTTCAATTTGTTTCTGCTTTGCAACTACAACATTGATGAGATTCCTACAAAATCTGCTTTTCATCGACAAGTGTTCTTCGCGTGGTCATTAATATATAACCCTACTTTTTCCCCGCATAGGTATTTCATTTGGAACAATAAAGGTATTTTGTATAGAAAATACTTGCTCCCTCAGAACAAGAACAGATGCTTTATTTCAAGGGAATGTTATATCTTTTCATGATGTCTCAACTTACTGGAATACATTTGTCGATAATATCTGTTGGAAAATAAGGTTTGGTTATTACCACTCAAATACCTGCTTGTTAACAAGGTCAAAGAGTGTTACCCTGAGAATCATTACCTGAAGAGACAAACAAAAGACATATTAACGTTAACTGTACTTGTTGTGATGAGCATCCAGAAACAGTTTTGCATTTATTTAGTCATTTGTTTTTCCTTAGCATGTAAGCAGTCTATTGACAAGGTATGACAGCAATCCATGCTTTGGTTTAGTTAGTTAAATTTATTTTTTTACTTAACCAGGCAAGTCAGTTAAGAACACATTTTTATTGTACAGTGATAGATTACCTCTGCCAAACCCTCCCCTAACCCAGACGATGCTGGGCCAATTGTGCGGAGCCCTATGGGATTCCCGATCACGGCCGGTTGTGATACAGCCGGGGATCGAACCAGGGTCTGTAGTAGCACTGAGATGCAGTGCCACTCGGGAGAAGTTAATTGAAAACAATCACAGTAACATACTCAATTGTTACCCATAAATGATTTGATATTGATATAAAAATGGCTAAAAATTACTTACGAATACAGCATAGAATTCTAGAAATGTCTCAATTTGAACTTTGATACCAGATCGACGTTATTGCTTTATCACTATGTACATCACGTCCACTGCTAAATAGTCAGGAAAAAACATGCGGAACAACATCAGGGTCGTGTTCATTAGGGCACTTAAGTTTAGGTAGTCCCTCCCTATTTCAAACTGTTTCTGTCTGTTTGGTGCCTCGTGAACACGGCCCAGTTTACTACCATGTCTCAACATTCAGATTAACAGTGTTGTTCTCTTTAGACTCTTAGCACCTTTTGACTGGTGTTGTTGTCGTCGTATTCTCACCCTATCCTTCACCTCCTTCCACCCCCACAGTGCAGCGGGCGTCCTCATCAAGGTGAAATGGAACGTCAAGCGTCACCTGCGGGAACGAAATACCCTCCCGAAGATCTTCGCAGAGACCGTGCATCGCCATGGGGACAAGACAGCGCTCATCTTTGAAGGCACCGGCGAGAAGTGGTCCTTCCGGCAGCTGGACGAGTACTCCAACCGCGTGGCCAACCTGCTGCTCCAGAGGGGCTTCGTGGAAGGGGATGTGGTGGCTCTCTTCATGGAAAGCCGGTCCCAGTACGTGGGCCTCTGGCTGGGCATGGCCAAGATTGGTGTGGAGGCGGCCCTGATCAACTTCAACCTGAGGCTGGAGGCCTTGGTGCACTGTGTCACCATTTCCAACGCCAAGGCTGTGGTGTTCGGCAGCGAGCTGACCAAGGGTGAGGAGAGGGGGGTGGTGGAGGGAGGAGAGGAGAGGATGGAGGTCTCGGTGAGGAAGTGGTGGGGTGGAGGGAGTGGACGGAAGGAGTGATTGGTTGAGTGACAGGTTGCTGGAAGCAGGGCGAGGCGGCATTTAATACTCCACTTTTTATTTTAATTTAATATAATATATCGATGCAAAGCGTATACAAGAGGGACAAAGTACTGCTTTTTTAAAAACTGATTTGACTCACGATTCTTCGACTCACGCACATTTTCTCTGTCCTTCACATCTGAGTGTTGCTGCAGGCTCTTTGTATGCCATGACCAATCAGATTCACGGAAATTGCAGGTAGAGCGGGCCGGGCACAACGCACAAAGCTCGAGGGGCGCTCTCCACTTTTTTTAACACATCACTCACGACCACAGGAGGCAGGCGAGGGGAGGACGGCTCATTATAATGGTTGGAATGGAGTGAATGGAATGGTATCAAACACATGGAAACCATTCCATTTATGTCGTTGCAGACATTTCTATGAGCCCGTTCTCCCCAATTAAGGTGCCACTAGCCGCCTGTGCTCCCGACAGACACAAGCAAAAACTCTGAGTTTATATTTTATTAGACCTACAGTTGCATAGTGCAGGACTACACGATGCAAATCTGCATAAAATCAAGCTCAGCCCTGTAACTTTTATTGTCCAATCATGTAGCTGCCTTTGTGTCTGTGTATAGGAACCCCTGCAAGTCCTTAAAATATCATTCATATGAACAAGTACACGGTTGCTGCAGTTTGACAGGGTTTTCATCCTCCCCGAGGCAAGGAGTTTTTCCAGGAGTTTTTTAAAACTGTATGACCTGATTTAGAAAAACTGTGGTCCCATCATAGCCCATATGAACCTTTTTACAAAATATTAATCACATTATACTGTATGAGGTCTGGAGTTTTACCTGATTAGGTTACCAGATAAGGAAAAAGTACTGGGCCCAGCTATTTTTTTTTCTCCCCAAACCACTCTGGGACCTGTGGTGCCACCTCTGGCTGAAAGTCTTTGTTTTAAGGAAATTGTATACACCACGGGCTGGTTTTGCAGACAAACAGTGCATTCGGAAAGTATTCAGACCTCTTGACTTTTTCCACATTTTGTTAGTTTTAATTCTAAAATTGATTATATACAACATTTTCCTCATCAGTCTACACACAATATCCCATATTTATAAAGTGAAAACAGTTTTTTAGAAGTGTTTGCAAAACTAAAAAAAACAAATACCTTATTTACATAAGTATTCAGACCCTTTGCTATGACATTCGAAATTGATATCAGGTGCATCCTGTTTCCATTGATCACCCTTGATGTTTCTAGAATTTGATTGGAGTCCACCTGAGGTAAATTCAATTGATTAGACATGATTTTGAAAGGCACACACCTGTCTATATAAGGTCCCACAGTTGACAGTGCATGTCAGAGCAAAAACAAAGCCATGAGGTTGAAGGAATTCTCTGTAGAGCTCCGAGACAGGGTTGTGTCAAGGCACAGATCTGGGGAAGGGTATGAAAAAACAATCTGCAGCATTGAAGGTCCCCAAAAATAGAGTCCTCCATCATTCTTAAATGGAAGAAGTTTGGAACCATCAAGACTCTTCCTAGAGCTGGCCTCCCGGCCAACAATCGGGAGAGAAGGGCCTTAATCAGGGAGGTGACCAAGAATCCACTGTGGAGAAGGGAGAACCTTCCAGAAGGACAACCATCTCTGCAGCACTCCACCAATCAGGCCTTTATGGTAGAGTGGCCAGACGGAAGTCACTCCTTAGTAAAAGGCACATGACAGCCCACTTGGAGTTTGCCAAAAGACTAAACACTATGATTGAATTATTTGGCCTGAATGCCAAGCGTCACGTCTGGAGGAAACCTGTCACCATCCCTACTGTGAAGCATGGTGGTGGCAGCTTCATGCTGTGGGGGTGTTTTTCAGCGGCAAGGACTGGGAGACTAGTCAGGATCGAGGGAAAGATGAACGGAGCAAAGTACAGAGAAATCATTGATGAAAACCTGCTCCAGAGCACTTAGGACCTCAGACTGGGGCAGTCTGACAGGACAATGACCCTAAGCAAACAGCCATGAAAACGCAGGAGTGGCTTCGGGACAAATCTCGGAATGTCCCTGAGTGGTCCAGCCAGAGCCCAGACTTAAACCCGATCGAACATCTCTCGAGAGACCTGAAAATAGCTGTGCAGTGACACTCCCCATCCAACCTGACCACTTGAGAGGATCTGCATAGAAGAATGTGAGAAGCTCCCCAAATATAGGTGTGCCAATCTTGTAGCGTCATACCCAAGACGACTCGAGGATGTCGTCACTGCCAACGGTGCTTCAAAAATGTTCTGAGTAAAGGGTCTGAATACTTATGTAAATGTGATATTTTAGTTTTAAATATTTAACTCTTAAGGATCGTACCCTTTTTTTGTGGAAATGTGAAATTAAATGTCGGAGAATATAACACATTAGATCTGATAAGATAAAACAAACAAAAAAACATGCATTTCAAACACGAAAAAAAGAATGTAAGATAAAGGCTAGGTTTAGGTGTAATTTAGATTTTGGCCACCAGATGGCAGAAGCGTGTGTAAAGTTTCAGACTGATCCAGTGAAGAATTTCACTACTGCACAATATTTTGTATCAAGTCTGCCAGGAGTTTGCCCAAATGTGCCGAATTGGTCAATTGATACATTTTCAAGTACATAACTACAGAGATCATACAAAAATGCTATGGTAATAAAAAAAATTACACACTCCCAGGAATGTCATACATGATGGATCATTAGCTTATACACTAACTTTCACACATCTAGATGGCTGGGCGGGGTGGGTGTGGAGCCAGAGACAGCAGTGGGGTCAAACTGTAGACACTCTCCTCAAACAATAGCATGGTATTTTTTCACTGTAATAGCTACTGTTAATTGGACACTACAGTTAGATTAACAATAATTTAAGCTTTCTGCCCATATAAGACATGTCTATCTCCCGGAAAGTTGGTTGTTGTATACAACGTCATTCTAGTCACATTAGCGCACATTAGCAACAACCTTCCCGGTTTAGGGACACCCATCCTGTAGAGGTTAATAAATTAGGCAAACAATTCTAAAAACCTGTTTTTGCTTTGTCATTATGGGGTATTGTGTGTACATTGATGAGGAAAAACAACAACTTAATACATTTTAGAATAACGCTGTAATGTAACAACATTTTGAAAAAGTCAAGGTGTCTGAATACTTTCCAAATGCACTGTTGATTACGCCTAGTCCCTAGACTAAAAAGCATGTTCAATAAATGTTGAACATGCTTGATCTGGGAAACTGGCACAGAATGTTCTTGAATTATGCAGTGATAGTTTCCACCTTCACTATTTAGGACCCTAATTTGGATTTTATATGTAAATGAAATGTTATAATATAGAAGGTTCCAGACAGTTTTTAGTTGTTGTTGGACAATTGGACTACCTTAGCCTCATTCTGGGGTTCCAGGTCATCCAAAAACATGAACAAAGGCTCATAAACCAACCAAACATGTCCTTTTCTTTTGATGCAGATGTTGTACATATAAAATTGTGTCATACCTAACTTTATCTGCAACGTTATAATCCATTGTTTTTAACTCAAGCTATAATTTCTGCCGCAAGCAAATATTGCCTTGTACCTCCTCGTTCCTCTCGCTACTGCGCGACACACACATACTGTACACACTTTTATGGTCATTATATGCTGCTGTTACTCTGTTCTTTTTTTTACTCTTATTATCTATCCTGATACCTAGTCACTTTAGTTTATTGTCCTTCTGAAAGGTGAATTCATCTCCCAGTGTCTGGTGGAAAGCAGACTGAACCAGGTTATCCTCTAGGATCTTGCCTGTGCTTAGCTCCATTCTGTTTATTTTTTTATCCTGTGAAAACTCCCCAGTCCTTAACCATTACAAGCATACCCATAACATGATGCAGCCACTACTTATTATTATCTATCTATCCTGATATGCCTAGTCACTTTACCCTGCTTTCATGTACATACAGTGCCTTGCGAAAGTATTCGCCCCCCTTGAACTTTGCGACCTTTTGCCACATTTCAGGCTTCAAACATAAAGATATAAAACTGTATTTTTTTGTGAAGAATCAACAACAAGTGGGACACAATCATGAAGTGGAACGACATTTATTGGATATTTCAAACTTTTTTAACAAATCAAAAACTGAAATTGTCAGTGCAAAATTATTCAGCCCCCTTAAGTTAATACTTTGTAGCGCCACCTTTTGCTGCGATTACAGCTGTAACTCGCTTGGGGTATGTCTCTATCAGTTTTGCACATCGAGAGACTGAAATTTTTTGCCATTCCTCCTTGCAAAACAGCTCGAGCTCAGTGAGGTTGGATGGAGATCATTTGTGAACAGCAGTTTTCAGTTCTTTCCACAGATTCTCGATTGGATTCAGGTCTGGACTTTGACTTGGCCATTCTAACACCTGGATATGTTTATTTTTGAACCATTCCATTGTAGATTTTGCTTTATGTTTTGGATCATTGTCTTGTTGGAAGACAAATCTCCGTCCCAGTCTCAGGCCTTTTGCAGACTCCATCAGGTTTTCTTCCAGAATGGTCCTGTATTTGGCTCCATCCATCTTCCCATCAATTTTAACCATCTTCCCTGTACCTGCTGAAGAAAAGCAGGCCCAAACCATGATGCTGCCACCACCATGTTTGACAGTGGGGATGGTGTGGTCAGGGTGATGCGCTGTGTTGCTTTTACGCCAAACATAACGTTTTGCATTGTTGCCAAAAAGTTCAATTTTGGTTTCATCTGACCAGAGCACCTTCTTCCACATGTTTGGTGTGTCTCCCAGGTGGCTTGTGGCAAACTTTAAACAACACTTTTTATGGATATCTTTAAGAAATGGCTTTCTTCTTGTCACTCTTCCATAAAGGCCAGATTTGTGCAATATACGACTGATTGTTGTCCTATGGACAGAGTCTCCCACCTCAGCTGTAGATCTCTGCAGTTCATCCAGAGTGATCATGGGCCTCTTGGCTGCATCTCTGATCAGTCTTCTCCTTGTATGAGCTGAAAGTTTAGAGGGACGGCCAGGTCTTGGTAGATTTGCAGTGGTCTGATACTCCTTCCATTTCAATATTATCGCTTGCACAGTGCTCCTTGGGATGCTTAAAGCTTGGGAAATCTTTTTGTATCCAAATCCGTCTTTAAACTTCTTTACAACAGTATCTCGGACCTGCCTGGTGTGTTCCTTGTTCTTCATGATGCTCTCTGCGCTTTTAACGGACCTCTGAGACTATCACAGTGCAGGTGCATTTATACGGAGACTTGATTACACACAGGTGGATTGTATTTATCATCATTAGTCATTTAGGTCAACATTGGATCATTCAGAGATCCTCACTGAACTTCTGGAGAGAGTTTGTTGCACTGAAATAAAAGGGGCTGAATAATTTTGCACGCCCAATTTTTCAGTTTTTGATTTGTTAAAAAAGTTTGAAATATCCAATAAATGTTGTTCCACTTCATGATTGTGTCCCACTTGTTGTTGATTCTTCACAAAAAAATACAGTTTTATATCTTTATGTTTGAAGCCTGAAATGTGGCAAAAGGTCGCAAAGTTCAAGGGGGCCGAATACTTTCGCAAGGCACTGTATCTACCTCCAATATCTCATACCCCTGCTCATTGATCTGGTATTGATACTCCCTGTATATATTGTGTATTTTATGTTAAAATTGTATTATTTTTATTATTTTACTCTGCATCGGTCTGCATTCTCTTGGGAAGGGCTTGTAAAGCAAGCATGTCACGGTAAAGTCTATACCCTTTTGTATTCGGCGCGTGTGACAAATGCAATTTGATTTAATTTGGTTCAGAAGCAGTCTAGCCAGTCCACAACGACGTGTCCACTAGCTAGCTAATATATATATATATATTATTTTTTTCAAACTACTACGCTTCCGACATGTTTACGCGTCCAACATGTCTGCCTACGATTACGAGGAGGAGGTGTTCTAAATTTGCAGGCCAGCCTTTTATTATATTTGAACTGGAATACACAGACAAGGAGCCTCGACAGATGGAGGATGACAGAGAAAGGAGAGAGAGAGATGTCTAATCTATAGTAAGAAGAGGAAGGACACATGACTATGAACTATGTAGAGATGTGGAGTCCTGTTCAGACTAATGATAAAGCATACAATATATATCAAGTCTTATCTTTTATCCTTTGGTTTATATCTTTAAATCAGGAAACCCTGCATCCCTCTGCATTTTAAACGTGCCAAATGCAGTCAGCATATTTTCCTGCTGAGAGAATGCAGACCGAGTAGGTTTTTATTTTATTTGTGTTTCTGTGAAATTAACTTTTAACTCACTCTCTCCTGTCATTTCTCTTTCTCTCTCCCACTCCCTCCCTCCGTCCCCCCCCCCCTCTCCCTCCGTCGTCCAGCCATGTGTGAGGTACACAGTTCCATGGGGAAGACAGTGCAGATGCTGTGTTCAGGGGACTGGGACCCCAAACAGGTTCCTGTGGGGACAGAGTGCCTGGAGCCTCTTCTGGACGCTGCCCCCACCCACCTGCCCAGCCGCCCAGACCGCTGCTTCACAGGTCAGTCAATCTGTCACTCAAAAAATCCATCCAATCACACTCAGACACTGTATAAGGAGCCAGACCTGGGCTCAAATCGTTTATTCTTACAAATATTTTGAGCATTTGATTGAACCAGTCTGAAGTGCAGTGTTTTCACTTTTGGGACTATTCCATTGCGCTAGCCAGGCAGATCAATCAAGCCCATAGTTGTACTGGTTTGTCCACTGTTTTCTATTGCATTTCCTTTATTTTGACTGTTTTTTCCCTTATTTGTTTTTGTATGTGTTTATTGATTTCTTGTCTCTGTCTTACAGATCGTCTGTTCTACATCTACACATCTGGGACCACTGGGATGCCCAAAGCTGCCATTGTGGTTCACAGCAGGTAGGCACTAAGTATCTCCTCTTCTCTCTCTCTCGATCTATCGATCTATCGTGACTTCAGGAAGTATTACTGCCCCTTGACTTATTGCACATTTTGTTGTGTTATGGCCTGAATTTAAAAAATGTATAGATGTATTTTCTCACCCGTCTACACACGATACCACATAATGACAAAGTGAAAACATGTGTTTATAAGATTTTAGCACATTTATTGAAAATGAAATACAGTAATATGTAATTTACATAAGTATTCCCACCCCCGAGTCAATACTTTGTAGAAGCACCTTTGGCAGTGATTACAGCTGTGTCTTCCTGGGTAAATCTTTAAGAGATTTTCTCACCTGGATTGTGCAACATTTGCTTATTATTATTTTCAAAATTCTTCAAGCTCTGTCAAATTGGTTGTTTATCATTGCTAGACAGACATTTTCAGGTCTTGCTATAGATTTTCAAGTAGATTTAAGTCAAAACTGATAACTCGGCCATTCACTGTCTTCTTGGTAAGCGCCTCCAGTGTAGATTTTGCCTTATGTTTTAGGCTATTGTCCTGCTGAAAGATGAATTAGTCTCCCCGTGTCTGGTGGAAAGCAGACTGAACCAGTTTTTCCTCTAGGATTTTGCCCATGCTTAGCATTTTTTTATCCTGAAAAACTCCCCAGTCCTTAATGATTACAAGCATACCCATAACATGATGCAGCCACCACTTTGCTTGATAATGTGGAAAGTGGTATTCAACAATTTGTATTCAGGACAAAAAGTGAACTGCATTGCCCATGAAGTATTACTTTAGTGCTTTGTTGCAAACAGGATGCATGTTTTGGATTTCTAAAAAGGTTGTACAGGCTTCCTTCTTTTCACTCTGTCAATTAGGTTAGCATTGTGGAGGAATTACAATGTTGTTGATCCATCCTCAGTTTCCTCCTATCACAGCCATTCAACTCTGTAACAGTTTTAAAGTCACCACTGGTATCATGGTGAAATCCCTGAACCGTTTCTTTCCTCTCTGCCAACTGAGTTAGGAAGGATGCCTGTATGTTTGCAGTGCCTTGGTGTATTGATACTCCATCCAAAGTGTGAATGAATAACTTGAATAACTTCACCCTGCTCAAAGGGATATTCAATGTATGCTTTTTAAATGTGTACCCATCTGTCAATAGGAGCCCTTCTTTGCGAGTCATTGGAAAACCTCCCGGGTCTTTGTGGTTGAATCTGTGTTTGAAATTCACTGTTCGACTGAGGGACCTTACAATTATCTGTGTGGGGTACAGAGATGAGGATGTATCTCTAAAATCATGTTAAACACAGAGTCCATGTAACTTATGATGTGAATTGTTAAGCACATTTTAACTCCTGAACTTATTTCGTTTTGCGATAACAAAGGCGTTGAACACTTATGGACCCAAGACATTTCAGCTTTTCATTTTTAATTAATTTGTAAAACTTTCGGAAAACATAAATCCACTTTTGACATTGTGGGGTATTGTATGTAGGCCAGTGACGACAAATCTCAATTGAATCCATTTTCAATTCAGACTTGTAACAAAAACAAAATGTGGAAAGAGTCAAGGTGTTAATTCTTTCTGAAGGCACTGGATCTCCTTCTACCTGTCTCTCTCTTTCACTCCTTCCCTCCTTCCCCCTCTTCTAACTGTCTCTCTCTTTCACTCCTTCCCTCCTTCCCCTCTTCTGTCTCTCTCTTTCACTCCATCCCACCTTCCCCCTCTGTCTCTCTCTTTCACTCCATCCCACCTTCCCCCTCTTCTGTCTCTCTCTTTCACTCCATCCCACCTTCCCCCTCTTCTGTCTCTCTCTTTCACTCATTCCCACCTTCCCCCTCTTCTACCTGTCTCTCTCTTTCACTCCATCCCACCTTCCCCCTCTTCTACCTGTCTCTCTCTTTCACTCCATCCCTCCTTCCCCCTCTTCTACCTGTCTCTCTCTTTCACTCCATCCCTCCTTCCCCTTCTTCTGACTGTCTCTCTCTTTCACTCCTTCCCTCCTTCCCCCTCTTCTGTCTCTCTCTTTCACTCCATCCCACCTTCCCCCTCTGTTTCTCTCTTTCACTCCATCCCACCTTCCCCCTCTTCTGTCTCTCTCTTTCACTCATTCCCACCTTCCCCCTCTTCTACCTGTCTCTCTCTTTCACTCCATCCCACCTTCCCCCTCTTCTACCTGTCTCTCTCTTTCACTCCATCCCTCCTTCCCCCTCTTCTACCTGTCTCTCTCTTTCACTCCATCCCTCCTTCCCCCTCTTCTACCTGTCTCTCTCTTTCACTCCTTCCCCCTCTTCTGACTGTCTCTCTCTTTTACTCCTTCCCCCTCTTTTACCTGTCTCTCTCTTTCACTCCTTCCCCCTCTTTTACCTGTCTCTCTCTTTCACTCCTTCCCCCTCTTTACCTGTCTCTCTCTTTCACTCCTTCCCCCTCTTTTACCTGTCTCTCTCTTTCACTCCTTCCCCCTCTTTTACCTGTCTCTCTCTTTCACTCCTTCCCCCTCTTTTACCTGTCTCTCTCTTTCACTCCTTCCCCCTCTTTTACCTGTCTCTCTCTTTCACTCCTTCCCCCTCTTTTACCTGTCTCTCTCTTTCACTCCTTCCCCCTCTTTTACCTGTCTCTCTCTTTCACTCCTTCCCCTCTTTTACCTGTCTCTCTCTTTCACTCCTTCCCCCTCTTCTACCTGTCTCTCTCTTTCACTCCTTCCCCCTCTTCTACCTGTCTCTCTCTTTCACTCCTTCCCCCTCTTTACCTGTCTCTCTCTTTCACTCCTTCCCCCTCTTTTACCTGTCTCTCTCTTTCACTCCTTCCCCCTCTTTTACCTGTCTCTCTCTTTCACTCCTTCCCCCTCTTTTACCTGTCTCTCTCTTTCACTCCTTCCCCCTCTTTTACCTGTCTCTCTCTTTCACTCCTTCCCCCTCTTTTACCTGTCTCTCTCTTTCACTCCTTCCCCCTCTTTTACCTGTCTCTCTCTTTCACTCCTTCCCCCTCTTTTACCTGTCTCTCTCTTTCACTCCTTCCCCCTCTTCTACCTGTCTCTCTCTTTCACTCCTTCCCCCTCTTCTACCTGTCTCTCTTTCACTCCTTCCCCCTCTTCTACCTGTCTCTCTTTCACTCCTTCCCCCTCTTCTACCTGTCTCTCTCCCACCTGTGCTTGACAGGTACTACCGCATGGCAGCGTTGGTATACTATGGCTTCGGGATGACGTCTGATGACGTGATGTACGATTGCCTTCCACTCTACCACTCTGCAGGTAACAGTGCTGTGGGTGCGGGTGTGTGTGTGTGTGTCTGCACATGCCTGTGCGTGTCTGTGTACGTGCATGCGTAGGTGCGAGTGTGTGCTTGAGAGGGTGAAGCTAAACTTCTGTGCACGCGTGTGTGCGTGTCAGTCATAGCCGCGGAAAGTAGGGGTGCTGAGGTCGCTGCAGCACAGCCTGAAAATTCAGACTAAAAACAAATACTCAGAACTCTTTTTTTCTTTTTATGAATAGCGCAGGCAAAATAAAAACAAATTCAGCATCGCCCAACCAGCAAACTACTTTCCGTGTGTGTGTGTGTGTGTGTGACCTCTGAAACACTAAACACATACATATGTTGCCCAGGTAACATAGTCGGAGTGGGGCAGTGCCTGATCCATGGCATGACAGTGGTCATCAAGAAGAAGTTCTCTGCCTCCCGGTTCTGGGATGACTGTGCCAAGTACAACTGCACGGTGAGCCACACACACACACACTCCGCATGGTGAGCTATCTAACTCCGTAGCCGAATGAGTACAGAGGAGCTCAGAGACTGGAGGATAAATCTGTACAGAAAAGGAAAGTGGGGATCAGTAGAGACTGAGAGGAGATACTGTACATGTTTTGGGTTAGTTTGGTTTAGAAGGTAGTGTTGTTCATGTATTGTTCCACTGGGCTGATGTCTAAAAGCTTCAACGATAGCGCAGGGAGATTTGGTTTTAGGATTAGTGGGTCTGGGAGAAATCTGTTCAGGATGTCTAAGTAGTGAAATCTGAGGTAATGTTTTTGGGTAAGGGCTCTGCAAAGGGTTGTAGCCAGCATTATAAAAGCAGGTTGTTGTCTGTTTTTCTACAGAAGTACTCAAAGATACACTACCGTTCAAAAGTTTGGGGTCATGTAGAAATGTCCTTGCTTTGGATAGAAAAGCAACTTTTTTGTCCATTAAAATAACATGAAATTGATCAGAAATACAGTGTAGACATTGTTATTGTTGTAAATGACTATAGTAGCTGGAAACTGCATAATTTTTTTATGGAATATCTACATAGGCATACATCAAAATTGCCAGAAACAAAGAACTTTCTTCTGAAACTCATCAGTCTAATCTTGTTCTGAGAAATGAAGGCTATTCCATGCTAGAAATTGCCAAGAAACTGAAGATCTCACACATCGCTGTGTACTACTCCCTTCACAGAACAGCGCAAACTAGCTCTAACCAGAATAGACGGAGGAGTGGGAGGCCCCGGTGCACAACTGAGCAAGAGGACAAGTACATTAGAGTATCTAGTTTGAGAAACAGACACCTCACAAGTCCTCAACTGGCAGCTTCATTAAATATTACCTGCAAAACACCAGTCTCAACGTCAACAGTGAAGAGGCGACGCTGGCCTTCTAGGAGAGTGTCAAAGAAAAAGCCCAAGAAAAAGCTCAAGATTTGTGGAATAATAAAGTAAGGGTGTTAAGAGTGGTGTGTGGCCAGGTGTTGTAGTTCCTCACTCATACCCCCTCGTCTCGCTGTGCTGGTGATTGATTGATTGATTGACAGATTGACTGACTGACTGACTCTTTTCCCCAGATTGTCCAGTACATCGGGGAGATCTGCCGGTACCTGTTGAACCAGCCAGTAAAGGACATAGAGCGGCAACACCGGGTCCGCATGGCGCTGGGTAACGGCCTGCGCCAGTCCATCTGGGAGGAGTTTACCTCTCGCTTCAACGTGCCACAGATAGCAGAGTTCTATGGCGCCACAGAGTGCAACTGCAGCCTAGGCAACTTCGGCAACATGGTGAGGCGTTGAGGCGGACATTTTTGGTTCTAGCACAAACCTAGATCTCAGATCTAGACCTTTTGGCTCTCACGGGGCATGTTCTGGTCTTTTACTATAGTATCTAATCCATGGAGATCGACGTCCACTATTGTAACGCTGCCTGGTCTTAATTATTATGTTCTCACGGGGCTCAAAGAACTCACCAGTCTTGTCGTTTATTGTATGGTATTTAATCGTCAGGAGTAAAATACTGTATTAGTTGTCACTCTTTATTGAATTTCTCCCATTGATTTGCCTCGTCTGACCCACGTAGTTATTGGCTGTAAGGTTAACAGAGTTTTAGTGTACCGTTTTTCTGTAACAGTAGTTGAATTGGGTTGACCAGTAGTTTGGGTTGACCAGTAGTTTGGGTTGACCAGTAGTTTGGGTTGACCAGTAGTTGTATGTGGTAGTGTTGCCTCTATTGTCAGACGGTAGCGTAGCGGGTCCAGCAGCCAGATCCTCCCCTTTCATCTACCGCACAACCCTGTAGTGTACCCACTAGATGTTACAGTGTGGTAATGTTGTAGTAATGCTATCTATCCACCAGACGGGAGCGTGCGGGTTCAACAGCCAGATCCTCCCCTTCATCTACCCCATCAGACTGGTGAAGGTGGACGAAGAGACTATGGAGCTCACTAGAGGGCCCGATGGTGTCTGCATCCCATGCAAGCCTGGTGCGTCACCGGCCTATACCCATTCAATACCTATTTATACCTTGTTTCTTTACCGTGGTTGAATATTTAGTTTTGCCCACCTATAAAGTCACATTTTACTTCACCAATATATATTAGGAGAAGCAAAACCCAAAGCAAACTGGTGGAATGGACAACGGCACACTGTGTATACTTGGTTAAGTAAACATTTGTTAACAAAAGCAGCAAGGTTGCACAAAAGGTCGCTGTGACTAAAATGTTGTGTTTGTTATGTTTGCAGTAGTTGAGTTGGCCAGGCCTGTTGCTTTATGTAATGGACTCTCTGTCTCTGTCTCTCTCTGTCTCTGTCTGTCTAGGTGAGCCCGGCCAGTTGGTGGGTAGGATCATTCAGAATGATCCTCTGAGAAGGTTTGATGGCTACGTGAACGAAGGAGCCACCACCAAGAAGATCGCTAACAACGTCTTCAAGAAGGGAGACAGCGCCTATCTGTCAGGTAAAAGGCTACTAAACTTAATCATAGATCCCCCTGTCTCTATCTATCAATCAATCAATCTCTCGCTCTCTCACGCTGTCTCCTTTTCTCACTCTTTCTCACTTTCCCCTTTTTTTCTCTCTCTCTCTCTCTCTCTCTGCCTCTGTCTCTCTCTCGTTTTCTCTCTCTCTGTCTCTCTCTCTGTCTCTCGCTCTCTCTCTCTGATTCTCGTTTTCTCTCTCTCTGTCTCTCTCTCTCGCGCTCTCTCTCTCTCTCTCGCGCTCTCTCTCTCTCGCTCTCGCTCTCGCTCTCTCTCTCTCTCTCTCTGTCTCTCATGGTGTTGAGGCATCATGGACCAGTATGGTTACTTGTACTTTACAAACGCACGCATATACACACACACTCACACACTCTTATGCTTATTACCCCTGTCTCCCTCAAGGCGATGTCCTCATCATGGACCAGTATGGCTACATGTACTTTAAGGACCGTACTGGGGACACGTTCCGCTGGAAGGGAGAGAACGTGTCGACCACGGAAGTGGAGGGGACGTTGAGTCGTCTATTGGACATGAAGGACGTGGTGGTCTACGGAGTCGAGGTCCCAGGTACAGTAACACAGATCTTATATATATATATACATACAGTATATATACTGAACAAAAATATAAATGCAACAATTTCTAAGATTTTGCTGAGCTCCAGTTCATATAAGGAAATCAGTCAGTTGAAATAAATTCATTAGGCCCTGATCTATGGGTTTCACATGACTGGGCAGCGGCACATCCATGGGTGGGCCTGGGAGGGCATAGGACCACACCCTTGGGAATAAGACCCACCCACTGTAGGGTCAGGCCCAGCCAATCAGAATGAGTTTTTCCCCACAAAAGGGCTTTATTCCAGACATACTCCTCAGCACCCACCCTCCCCTCTCTGACGATCCCGCCGATGAAGAAGCCGGATGTTGAGGTTCTGGGCTCGTGTGGTTACATGTGCTCTACAGTTGTTAGGCTGGTTGGACCTACAAATTCTGTAACACTGACGTTGGAGTCGGCTTATGGTAGAGAAATTAACATTACACTATCTGGCAACAGCTCTGGTGGACATTCCTGCAGTCAGCATGCCAATTGCACACTCCCTCAAAACTTGAGACGTCTGTGGCATTGTGTTGTGTTACAAAACGGCACATTTTAGTGGCCTTTTATTATACACAGGTGCACCTGTGTAATAATCATGCTGTTCAACAAGCTTCTTGATATGCCACACCTGTCAGGTCAATGGATTATCTTGACAAAGGATAAAATGCTCACTAACAGGGATGTAAACACATTTGTGCACAAAATTGGAGAGAAATAAGCTTTTTGTGCATGTGGCACATTTCTGGGATCTTTTATTTCAGCTCGCTTTACATGTTGCATTTATATCTTTGTTCAGTTCTGTTAGGTTCTAAATTAACCTATTAAAACTCACGGATGCTTAATAAATCTCAAACCAAGTTGATTCACACACAGCTGCATAAGACAAAATACATAATCACACAAGCGCTGGTATTTAACCCTTTCTCCTATGCTGAGTCTCCTCCTACACATCTGAACAGCCGCTGCATCTCTCCTGCTAGGCAGAACCTTCGTGATATCTGTTCTGTTCTGACCTGACCTCTGCCCCAAAGTGCTCACTCCTCCCCAACTCACGGCTGTCATGTTGACTCCTACCAGACTGTCTATTTTCCTCCCATAGGATCCCTGATGGCTAACAATAACATATCCGGACAGAATATAAACATTATACATTACCCTCAGTGACATGAATAAGTATATTTCATATTCTCAGAGCCAAACGGTATATATATTTGGGCAGAAGGCAAGGAGAGGTGATTGAAGGGAGATATCTTGCAGGCCGCTGGCTCTACCCCAGAGCCTTATATGGACTTCCTGCCCCAACGAGGCAAGCCGGTGGATCATTAAGCCATAGAGTGCTTGGGGATAAAAGAGGAAGCGGGCTGCACAAACAGGTAGAGGTGTGCGTGCGATCTATATTACCTGTTGTGACCTGGACTGGCTGATTACCCCCTCCCCCCTATTGAACTGGGTGACGTGGAAACCCCACCCCCTTGAGCCTGCTACTATATATATGACCTAAGGATGCTAGACCACCCTAGGTCAGCACGGCTCTTTTTTTTTTAGCAGTGGGGACATTATCCATGTTACCCTCCCCCCACCTCTTGAGCATTATAGTTTCCCCACGGAAAGGGTCATAGCTACCCTGGCACTTTAACTTTCTGTGGACAACCCAGCCACACAGCCAAGAGAGCGTATCAATCGATGTTTCTTCTGCATGTGACCAAACCGAATGTGTCAAAGGAAGCACTTTGCCGTTCTACGAGTGGTGTCGGACTGAGTCGCCATGTCGAAATAGAGCACCACGTTAGCTTCAAAGCTTATGTGAAACTCTCCCCAGTTCTGGTGATGGGAGGAGAGGAGAAGAAGAGGAAGAACTGCAGCGCTGTGACTGCCAATGGCGTGTCACGGGTGTGTGCTTTGCTTTGCGCTCTCAAGGATATGTTGTTAGTCACGCCTGTCTGCTTGAGTGTGCTTTGCCGACCGACCATGTCGCCTACTCGCGGTAATGTGGTGGCGGTGAGCACTGAGCAGCAGACAGGCTTTGGAATGTTTGACCCATGATGTCATCACTAAAGCATGTTTTCCTCTTAAGGCAAGCAGATGTGAATGACTTGATCTTTCACTAATTGTATGTACAGGTCGCCCTTTCAAACGAGTTGTATAACCTCAGTGGTCTTTCCTGGTTAAATCGAGGTTAATTAAATGACCGTACCGTAAAAAATAAATAAAAGCTTTGGGGTTTTATGTTGTCTCAGGAGCTGAGGGGAAGGCTGGGATGGCTGCTGTAGCAGATCCAGAGAGGTCTACAGACCTGGAAAAGTTTGGGAAGGATCTGGAGAAAGCCCTGCCGCCATACGCACGACCCGTCTTCCTACGCTTCCTCAACGAGGTCAACAAGACAGGTGGGTTCAGTCTGGAGCTGTGTCCCAATGATCTCTACTTCCTCCCAAAGTGTGCATTTGTTCACTTTGAAATGAAATTACTGGTATAATAAATGTGGCGGAAACTCCCACTAGCCCATGCCTCCGGCAATCCAATGCTTTTAGATTTGTGGGAAGTAGTGAACTAGTGCACACTTCTCTACCGCACTACCACCTCTTCTCTTCTCCCTCACTCTCCTCCTCCAGGCACCTATAAGTTCCAGAAGACAGAGATGCGGCGGGAGGGTTTTGACCCAAGCATCACGTCAAACAAACTGTACTTCCTTGACCCCAGCAGGGGGCGCTATGTGGAGCTGCACCAGGAGCTCTACAGCAGCATCATCTCAGGGAAGCAGAAACTGTAAATGTGACATCTGATCTGGGTACTTTTTGCCCCCCCCCCCCCCCCCCCCAGCCAATATACCTAAACCATCCCTATCCACCCCCCACACACACAGAAGCACCCCGATACCTGAGGTCACTCCCCCCCAGAAAAACTCTAACTCCCACAACCCCCGTATCTGCTCTCTCTAAGCCCACGCCCCTCGTTACCTCAGCAACCAGAAAGGGGCAGCTGGGTCTCATCTGGAACACATGACAAGCCAATCTGACACCCTACCCCATGATACACCTAGAGCGACCTTTGCCCTTTGACCCCTGAGGCACTTCCCCCGACACTTCACCTGACCTGGACCAAGAGGAGTGCCCGCTGGAAGGACACAACTTGTTCGCTGAGAGGGGCATGTGGCATGTCTCCAGAATGCAAAAACATAATAACTTACTCCAAATCTAAAGAAAAAAAAAACGTAGTTAGAGGAACATGAACATGGCACAATGAAGGAACGTGAATTGAACAAAGGAAACACTCCTATTGGTCTGTCGGGTTTGTCTGTCTAATGTTGATGAGGTCACTCCATCTGAGGCCCAGCCTGCACAATGCCCAGTCAGTGAACAGTGGCTTCTGTTGTGACACAAAATGACAGATTTAGTGGAGCGGGGTCTGCCCATCCATGTTAGACATACAGTACAGCAAGCCTAGAGGCTGTATGTCAGGGGAGGGAGATTCACATATGGTTGAAACTGGGATCCAACATGGGCAGATCAATAATCAGTCAGCCATAAGGTGATCTGAGAAGAAGCTGTCTATAATATTGAAATATGTCTGCATTACACCAAATATATTTAATTTGTAGAATAGTGTTTACATATTTAACAAAAATAAACGATGATGTTTAACATCGAGTTCCTCCATGTCCACGATTGCGCTTAGCTTTCTCCTGACCTCCCCTTCACTACCTTATGGGGTTCTCCTCCCCTTCACTACCTTATGGGGTTCTCCTCCCCTTCACTACCTAATGGGGTTCTCCTCCCCTTCACTACCTTATGGGGTTCTCCTCCCCTTCTTCAACCAACCGCCGGCTGCTAGAACACGTAACTCACACAGTTTCAAACATGATTCTGAAAGTTCTGAATCTGGGATAGAAGATTCTGATTCTGGTATAGAAGATTCTGATTCTGGTATAGAAGATTCTGATTCTGAAAGGTTCTGATTTAGATGGGGAGGGTTTCTGTCAGTATTGTGCAGGTTGGGCCTAAATGGTATGGCATAGTGGATATTTTAAAGCCGGACAAAAAGAGCTGAATTGAAAAGCACCAACTTCTGTCCGTCACAGTGTCGGATTTAATATGAGCAGAGTAATATTCTGGTGCATCAGAAGGAATTCAACTCTCTCTCAGACTCTGGTGCAGCAAACCAAATGATCAAAGAGAGTTGAGAGGAAAGGGCAAAGGTTCTCTTCGTCATCGTTGTTTGTTCTTCTTCTTCATTGTTTCATCTTCTTAGCAGCATGAATGATCAACACAAACAGAGCACTGTGCCTTCACTGTGAGTTTACCGACTCAGATTCACAGGCCCTGTCCCATAACACCCTACTCCTTCACCCCTCACTCCCTTTGTCCCGTAGTCTCTCCCCGCAGTCTCTTCCCTCTCTCCCCTCAGTCTCTTCCCTCTCTCCCTACTGTCCCGTAGTCTCTTCCCTCAGTCTCTTCCCTCTCTCCCTACTGTCCCGCAGTCTCTTCCCTCTCTCCCTACTGTCCCGCAGTCTCTCCCCTCAGTCTCTTCCCTCTCTCCCTACTGTCCCGCAGTCTCTCCCCTCAGTCTCTTCCCTCTCTCCCTACTGTCCCGCAGTCTCTCCCCTCAGTCTCTTCCCTCTCTCCCTGCTGTCCCGTAGTCTCTCCCCGCAGTCTCTTACCTCTCTCCCTACTGTCCCGCAGTCTCTTCCCTCTCTCCCTACTGTCCCGTAGTCTCTCCCCTCAGTCTCTTCCCTCTCTCCCTACTGTCCCGTAGTCTCTTCCCTCTCTCCCTGCTGTCCCGTAGTCTCTCCCCACAGTCTCTTACCTCTCTCCCTACTGTCCCGTAGTCTCTTCCCTCAGTCTCTTCCCTCTCTCCCTGCTGTCCCGTAGTCTCTTCCCTCTCTCCCTGCTGTCCCGTAGTCTCTCCCCACAGTCTCTTCCCTCTCTCCCTGCTGTCCCGTAGTCTCTCCCCACAGTCTCTTCCCTCTCTCCCTACTGTCCCGTAGTCTCTCCCCTCAGTCTCTTCCCTCTCTCCCTACTGTCCCGTAGTCTCTTCCCTCTCTCCCTGCTGTCCCGTAGTCTCTCCCCACAGTCTCTTACCTCTCTCCCTACTGTCCCGTAGTCTCTTCCCTCTCTCCCCGCAGTCTCTTCCCTCTCTCCCTGCTGTCCCGTAGTCTCTTCCCTCTCTCCCTGCTGTCCCGTAGTCTCTCCCCACAGTCTCTTCCCTCTCTCCCTGCTGTCCCGTAGTCTCTCCCCACAGTCTCTTACCTCTCTCCCTACTGTCTATTAGTCTCTTCCCCTCCCACTCTCTTCCCCGCCCTCTCTCCCTACTGTCTATTAGTCTCTTCCCTCACTCTCTTCCCTCTCTCCCCGCAGTCTCTTCCCTCTCTCCCTGCTGTCCCGTAGTCTCTCCCCGCAGTCTCTTCCCTCTCTCCCTGCTGTCCCGTAGTCTCTCCCCGCAGTCTCTTACCTCTCTCACTACTGTCCCGTAGTCTCTTCCCTCAGGCTCTTCCCTCTCTCCCTACTGTCCCGTAGTCTCTTCCCTCTCTCGTAGCATCCTATTCCCTCAATCTCTATCCTGTTATTCATTCAACTCTCCATCATGTTATTCCCACCCTCTCACTCCCATTAGGCATGTCTCCCACCAAAGTACCTCACACTCTCATCCCACCCGGACACTTCTGTTTTTGATCCTTGCTTCTCTTGCGGCTAGACATTTTCTGTCATGCTGTTATTTTTCTCAGAGCACATAAATGCACTTCTACCGTCTCCATTCCGACGACTGTCAGTGTACACTATCTTTGTGTCCTCTCAAAACAAGCAAACAAATCATGAGCCAGTTCGGCAAGCCAAACATCCTGTCTGTGTGAAGTCGATGGTGGAGACCAGGGGAGAAGGATTCTCCTACCACGCTGAGGATCATGGGTAGTGTAGTTTGCCAGGTTCCCAGGTTCCTCCCCTTTGTCTCCTGTCTGGTGTGTCTCTGTCGTCTTACATACGTGCACACCGGGATGATGAAGAGGAAGTGATGACATTGCTCTCCAGCTCTATCCACCATTTTGTGTATTTATTATTAGTGATGATCGTTTTGTTGCTCACAATGTTTAAAGAGTAAAAGTGTTCGAGGAAGAAAACAATTAGACCAATAATTATGTTGTAAAGAGTAATATATACATTTTGGGGGTTATATATGAGAATGCTGCTTTTATGTTTTTGATCCTGGGGTGTCATAGGATAGTATGACCACGAGGTGGCGCATGACTGGGCAGGCCCAGAGGAATCTGGATGGGCATTGGGCGATGAAGTGGTTTCCTCGCTTGTCTTCTTTCCTTCATCTGCACTGATATGAAAGGAGTGGAGACAAGTGAAAAATAGCCATAGACGTATTGCTTTCACCTAACCTGTTGTGTTGTTGTGTTAAAGGAGAGGAGACCAGGAGTGGGATCTATTTTGGACTATTGAGATGCACCTCCTGTCTGTCCCAGATGTGTTTCCCACTTCCTTTTTTGGGGGGAATTTAAATTATACATATTTTAAGTATGAATTATTCCTTGTTTGAATGTGCATTGACTGTGTCAGAGCTATGCATTGTGTTTGTTTGTTATTTTCTCTGTGTGAAATCAAAGCTTTAATGTGTCAGGATTCTGGAAGTGAGTGAAGGGGCTCCGCGAGTTTGTCTGCCTGTTAGACCGTTGACCAGCACCCACACCTATGACAGCCCCTGACCACTGGAGGGCGCCAAACTCCAGCCCTTCTATACAGTCTGCTGTGCGGAGGCCTTCTGTTTTCATACCTGTCCTGCATTGGTCATAATGTGACACACACACACAGATGAAAGTCAAAGGAGAGTATGGCAATATCAGAGTGTATTGTTTGGATAGCTACAGTACAACCGCTTAAGAAACAGGTTTAGTTCTACATTCCACTAGAACTACATTCCATTCCAATATGTCTCTTGTCAATCTGTCCCCAGTCAATCAATCAATCAAATGTATTCATAAAGCCCTTTTTACATCAGCAGATGTCACAAAGTGATGTAGAGAAACCCAGCCTAAAACCCCACACGGCAAGCAGTCTCATCTCACAACAACTGTGCAGAGTTCCCTGAGTCTGGCGAGCGAGATTACTCTGTCCCCAGCAGAATAAAATATGTGGAAACTTGAGATTAGTATGAATAATGGCCACATGCTTACTTTATAAGCCATTACATCAATACTGTGTCTTTGCACTGTAACTTTGATGACGCTATTTCAAAAGCCTTGTGGGCAGGCGTTTACAGAGAATAGGCCTACCTAGTACCCACACATCCCAATTTCAGTGTTATCTTTAAGTACTGCTATCTTATTCCTGTGACACTGAATAGAGAGACGCGAGTGTCACAGACTCTCTGAGGTTATCAGTTTACTCTGTTTGGTGATGTCCAGAGACAACTCCCTAGCTGCTAGGAAGTTGTGTAGAACGCACACACTAAGGGGTAAGAGGCTAAGGAGTTGTTTCTGGCCAGGGCACATGTGTCACAAACCAATGGGAGGTATTGTAACGTGTGTGAGAGGGACAGGGTGTTGGTCAGGTCTTTAACCAGAAGGAGGCGCTGTTTCGCAGCAAAATCATCCTGGCTGCTGCCTACCACACCAGTGAACCCTCATTCCATAGGACTAAACATTAGTATTATGTCCTACTAACAAACTGTATCAAAGAATGTCTGATTTATTTATGAAATATATTGTTGAAATATCAATGCATTGCTCTTCTATAGTACTGGGGTACTGGGATGATGGATAACGAATAAAACTGATTGATGAATGGAAACTTACTTTGTTTACCTTGGTTGTATATTGTGTTGAAGTGAAGAGTCCCAAATGGTAAATAAATAATGCTCTATACCTTTTATTTTTTATGATTGGTTCATATCAGTTGCATGGTATGCTTGAGCCAATCATGAGACCTGATGATACTGACAAACAGGAAGTAGGATGTAGAACTAGAAGCCTGCATTGAATATGTTAGGTGATTTTTGGAGTCATGGGTAACTGCATAGACGGAGTGTGTCTGAAAGTGGGCATGTAAACAGAAGTGGGAGGATCAACAGAAGTGGGTATATTGAAAGCGAATCAGCTAATTGGGCAGGTGTGTTGCCAATCAATATTGTTTTGCGGGGCTGATTTGGCCTCACAACGACTCGATTGTTGACAACTGTAGCATTTTAGCTAAGCCTAATCCGTTTCCTAACCTTAACCTCATTCTCCTAACCTGTCACGTTACTTATCCTAACCTGCTACGCATTTTAGCTAAACCTAACCCTTTTCCCAACCTTAACCTCATTATCCTAACCTGCTGCGTTAATTCTCCTAACCTGCTACATTAGTTCTCTTAGCCTGCAATGTAAGCTGGCCCACGGTACACCCGGCTATGGCCAGTAAAACCAATAATGGAGTACTGATGCTACACCCATCGCTATTGATCCATCCACAGATGTTAAACCCATCGCCATTGAGCCATCCACTGAAGTTACACCCATCGCTATTGATCCATCCACAGATGTTAAACCCATCGCTATTGAGCCATCCACTGATGTTACATCCGTCGCTATTGATCCATCCACTTCTTTTGCAATGCCCACTTTCAAACACACTCCAACTATGCAGTTAACCATATTTCGATTTTTGTCTCCTTGTTCTCAATGCACTAGCCCTTGATCTATCAAGAAAACTGCATCAGACACCTAAACCTATCATGGGGTAGTGAGGATGCTTGTAAGGGTTTTCAGAGGTGGAAGAAGGATCGGACCAAAGTGCAGCGTGGTAAGTGTTCATGATGTAATATTTAATGAAACACACTGAAATACAAAACAATAAAGTGAACGAACGAAAACCGAAACAGTACCGTGTGGCGCAAACACTCACACGGAAAACAAACACCCACAACCCAAAAGTGAAACTCAGGCTACCTAAGTATGATTCTCAATCAGAGACAACTACCGACACCTGCCTCTGATTGAGAACCATACGAGGCCGAACACAAAAACCAACATAGAAAAACAAACAGACTGCCCACCCCAACTCACGCCCTGACCACACAAAAACAAAGACAAAACAAAGGAACTAAGGTCAGAACGTGACAATGCTGATGTCCTCTTGTCTATAAATGACTAGCTGGCTTTAAATCATGCATACAAAAATATTGGCAATGGTGAATCCATATTAATAAATAGGATTTAAATAGTCTTTTTTGGGGGGGGGGGTTATATTGTAAAATGATATGTTGCTCTTCTGACAGTGTTGCCCAGTGTATGACTCAGTCAAAAAACAAAGGCTTCTTGGTTGGTAAAAGGACAAACAGTGAATAGAATCATTGTTTTAAAAAGAAAGCACAAATGTCCCTTTATCTGTCTGAATCCTACGACTGGTGTATTTGAAGCTTGGTCTTCTTTGCTCTCCTCTCAGAATTGTAGTAAAGAATTTTCAGCAATGTCTATCATTCCCTCTCTACCTGCTGCAGCTGGGCACTGTCCTCGGCGGATGCTCAACAAAGTGGAGAGACTCAAAAGCCAGTAAGCAATGGTCTATAACCATGTTATATGGTATGCCTGAGCCAATCATGAAACCCCAATGCTACTGAGAAAAGGAAGTAGAATGTAGAACTAGAAACCTGCATGAAAATGCTATGTGATTTCGGGGAGAATCTCAATTGCATGTTCCTCGCATCCTCTCTACTCGCCCCATTCTGAAAACCCATTGGAGGAGAAGGTCGGAGGGGCGGGACCTCTGGCTTTTTCATCCAATGGGTTTTGGCGCCAGGGTGGAACTGACCTTCCACGGAGTTGCTTTATTTTCCAAGGAATACAAAGAGCCCCGAGCTGATTGTCCCTTTTATACCATAACTATAATTGAACAAATGTATAGCTAGAAATGTGTTCATTTGTGGGTATAAATGTGTTAAACATCCACTGAAGTAGCAAACAATTTTACTAGGTAGTGACAGTAACAAAACAAACAGACTTGCTAGTTTAGCTAACCAAACTATAAGTCCTAGCTTGCTATTATGAAAATCAAATTCACCGATGCCAATAATGTTTTCAATTTGACTTTTGCTTTCAAAAGCAGCTCAAACAGAACATGCAAGAACTATATCCATTGAATTAATGCTCTAGAATGCCCTTCAAGCCAATCAGAAACGAGTATTCAACAATGCCATGGTATAAGTAATATTAATAAACCCTTCTTCTTCTCACCAACCGAGCCACATGATGCACTTTTTATTTATCATTATCAAAGTTAGCTGACGACACAACAGTGGTAGGACTGATTACCAACGACGATGAGGCAGCCTACAGGGAGGAGGTCAGAGACCTGGCAGTGTGTTGCCAGGACAACAACCTCTCCCTCAATGTCAGCAAGACAAAGGAGCTGGTCGTGGGCTACAGGAAATGGAGGGGCGAGCACGCCCCCATCCACATCGATAGGGCTGTAGTGTAGCGGGTCGAGAGCCTCAAGTTTCTCTGTGTCCACATCACCAAGGAATTAACATGGTCCACCACACACCCACACAGTTGTGAAGAGGGCACGGTAGCTCCTCTTCCGCCTCAGGGGGCTGAAAAGATTTGGCATGGGCCTTCAGATCTTCAAAAAGTTATACAGCTGCACCATTGAGCGCATCTTGACTTGTTGCATCATCGCTTGGTGCGAAAACTGAAACCACTCCATTGCAAGGCACTACAGAGGGTGGTGAGTACGGCCCAGTACATCACTGGGGTCGAGCTCCCTGCCATCCAGGACCTCTTTCTATGCCAGGGGTCAGAGGAAGGCACAAAAGATTGTCAAAGACTGCAGCCACCGAAGCCATTGACTGTTCTCTCTGCTACCACACGGCAAGCGGTACCAGTACACCAAGTCTGGAACCAACAGGACCCTGAACGAACCACAAGACTGCTAAACAAGACCGTTAAATAGCTAACCAAATGGCTACCCAGAGTACCTGCATTGACCTTTTTTTGCACTGAATCGATGCACACACACTGGACTCTACCCACACACCCACACATACAGTGCTAGTCAAAAGATTGGACAAACCTAATCATTCAAGGGTTTTTCTTTATTTTTACTATTTTCTACATTGTAGCATAATAGTGAAGACATCAAAACTAGAAAATAACACATATGGAATCATGTAGTAACCAAAAAAAGTGTTAAACACTTATTTGAGACTTGTTTTTCAACAGGACAATGTTGGCTGCTTTTCCTTCACTCTGCAGTCCAATTCATCCTAAACCATCTCAATTGGGTTGAGGTCGGGTGATTGTGGAGGCCAGGTCATCTGATACAGCACTACGCCTTCTTGGTCAAAAAGCCCTTACACAGCCTGGAGGTGTGTTGGGTCATTGTCCTGTTGGAACAATGTCCACTAAACTCAAAGCACTAAACTCAAACCATATGTGATGGTGTATCGCTGCAGAATGCTGTGATAGCCATACTGGTTAAGTGTCACCAGCAAAGCAGTGTCACCTGCAAAGCACCCCCACACCTTCACACCTCCTCCTCCATGCTTAATGGTGGGAACCACAGATGCGGAGATCATCCATTAACCTACACTGCGTCTCACAAACACATACTGCTGTTGGAACCAAAAACCTCAAATTTGGACTCTTCAGACCAAAGGACAAATTCCCACCAGTCTAATGTCCATTGCTCGTGTTTCTTGGCTTAAGCAAGTCTCTTCTTCTTATTGGTGTCCTTTAGTAGTGGTTTCTTTGCAGCAATTCGATCATGAAGGCCTGATTCACACAGTCTCCTCTGAACAGTTGATGTTGAAATGTGTCTGTTACTTGAACTCTGTGAAGCATTTATTTGGGCTGCAATTTCTGAAGCTGGTAACTCTGATGAACTTATCCCCTGCAGCAAAGGTAACCCTGGGTCTTGCTTCCTTTGGCGGTCCTCATGAGAGCCAGTTTCATCATAGCGCTTGATGATTTTTGTGACTGCACTCAAAGGAACTTTCAAAGTTCTTGACATTTACTGGATTGACTGACCTTCATGTCTTAAAGAAATAATGGACTGTTGTTTCTCTTTGCTTATTTGAGCTGTTCTTGCCATAGTATGGACTTGGTCTTTTACCAAATAGGGCTATCTTCTGTATACCACCCCTACCTTGTCACAACACAACTGATTGTTTCAAACGCATTAAGAAGGAAAGAAATTCCACAAATTAACTTTTAACAAGGCACACCTGTTAATTGAAATGCCTTCCAGGTGACTACCTCATGAAGCTGGTTGAGAGATTGCCAAGAGTGTGTAAAGCTGTCCAAAGGTGGCTACTTTGAAGAATCTCAAATACAAAATATATTTTTGGAATTACTACATGATTCCATATTTGTTATTTCATAGTTTTGATGTCTTCACTATTGTTCTACAATGTAGAAAATAGTACAAATTAAGAAAAACCCTGGAATAAGGAGGTTTGTCCAATCTTTTGACTGGTACTGTATGTGGGAACTCCTTCAAGACTGTTGGAAAAGCATTCCAGGTGTAGCTAGTCGAGAGAATGCCAAGAATGTGCAAAACTGTCACCAAGACAAAGCGTGGCTATTTTGAAGAATCTCAAATATAAAATATATTTTGATTTGTTTAACACTTTTTTGGTTACTACATGGTTCCATATGGGTTATTTCATGTCTTCTACAATGTAGGTTATGGTAAAAATAAAGAATGGCCCTTGAATGAGTAGGTCTGTTCAAACTTTTGACTGATACTGTACTTACACTAACTTACCAACATAGAAACACTGCTTACGCCCCGCCCCACACACTTAACATGTGCTCACATTCACACTGATGCCACACACACACACACACACACACACACACACACACACACACACACACACACACACACACACACACACACACACACTTTCAAACTCACTACATACGCTGCTGCTACTGCTCAGTCTATTATCTATCATGTTGCCTAGTTACTTTACCCTTACCTATATGTACATAGCTACCTCAATTACCTCGTACCCCTGCACTTCGACTCTGTACTGGTACTCCCTGTATAGAGCTGTGTTTTTTTAAATGTGTTTTTGTTATTAGTTATTTACTGTGAATTTATTCCTTGTGTCACTGTTTCTATTTTACTTTTTTAACTCTGCATTGTTGGAAAAGGACCTGTAAATAAACATTTCACTGTTAGTCTACACCTGTTGTTTACAGTGCCTTGCAAAAGTATTCATCCCTCTTGACGTTTTTCCTATTTTGTTGCATTACAACCAGCAATTTAAATGGATTTTTATTTGGATTTCATGTAATGGACATACACAAAATAGTCCAAATTGGTGAAGTGAAAAGAAAAAAGATTGTTTTAAAAAATTCTAAAAAAAATTCAAAATGGAAAAGTGCTGTGTGCATATGTATTCCCCCCTTTGCTATGAAGCCCCTAAACAAGATCTTGTGCAACGAATTTCCTTCAGAAGTCACATAATTAGTTAAATGAAGTCCACCTGTGTGTAATCTAAGTGTCACATGATCTGTCACATGATGTCAGTATACATACACCTGTTCTGAATGGCCCCAGAGTCTGCAACACCACCAAGCAAGCGGTACCATGAAGACCAAGGAGCTCTCCAAACAGGTCAGGGACAAAGTTGTGGAGAAGTACAGATCAGGGTTGGGTTATAAAATTTAAATGGAAAGAAAATGGTACCACAACAAACCTGCCAAGAGAGGGCCGCCCACCAAAACTCACGGACCAGGCAAGGAGGGCATTAATCAGAGAGGCAACAACAAGACCAAAGATAACCCTGAAGGAGCTGCAAAGCTCCACAATGGATCTGTCCATAGGACCACTTTAAGCCGTACACTCCACAGAGCTGGGCTTTACAGAAGAGTGACCAGAAAAAAAGCCATTGCTTAAAGAAAATAATAAGCCAACACATTTGGTGTTTACCAAAAGGCATTTGGGAGACTCCCAAAACATATGGAAGAAGGTACTCTGGTCAGATGTGTCACACCCTGACCATAGTTTACTTTGTATGTTTCTATGTTTTGGTTGGTCAGGGTGTGATCTGAGTGGGCATTCTATGTTGGATGTCTTGTTTGTCTATTTCTATGTCTGGCCTGATATGGTTCTCAATCAGAGGCAGGTGTTAGTCATTGTCTCTGATTGGGAACCATATTTAGGTAGCCTGGGTTTCACTGTGTTTGTGGGTGATTGTTCCTGTCTCTGTGTTTTGCACCAGATAGGACTGTTTTAGGTTTTCGCACGTTTGTTGTTTTGTTAGTTTATTTCGTGTACCGTTTCTTTATTAAAGTAAAATGAATAACAACCACGCTGCATTTTGGTCCGCTCCTCCTTCTACAGACGTAAGCCGTGACAGAATCACCCACCACAACAGGACCAAGCGGTGTGGTAACAGGCGAAAGCAACAGCAGGAGCAACAAAAAGAAGAACTGGAGGTGGTAAGGGCTGAGAGGCGCTGGTATGAGGAGGCAGCGCGGCGACGCGGATGGAAGCCTGAGAGTCAGCCCCAAAAATATATTGGGGGGGCTCACAGGGAGTATGGCGACGCTAGGTAGGAGACCTACGCCAAATTCCTGTGGTTACCGGGGGACTAGAGAGACCGGGCAGGCACCGTGTTATGCTGTGGTGCGCACGGTGTCTCCAGTGCGGGTGCATAGCCCGGTGCGGTATATTCCAGCTCCGCGTATCGGCCGGGCTAGATTGAGCGTCGAGCCAAATGCCATGAAGCCGGCTCTACGCATCTGGTCCCCAGTGAGTCTCCTTGGACCAGCTTACATGGCACCAGCCTTACGCACGGTGTCCCCGGTTCGCCTGCATAGCCCAGTGCGGGCTATTCCACCTTGCCGCACTGGCAGAGCGACCGGGAGTATTCAACCAGGTAAGGTTGGGCAGGCTCGGTGCTCAAGAGCTCCAGTGTGCCTGCATGGTCCGGTCTACCCAGTACCACCTCCACACACCAGCCCTCCGGTGGCAGCTCCCCGCACCAGGCTTCCTGTGCGTGTCCTCGGCCCAGTACCACCAGTGCCAGCACCACGCATCAGGTCTACAGTGCGCCTCGCCTCTCCAGCGCTGCGGGAGCCTTCCTCCTCTCCTGCGCTGCCGGAGTCTCCCGCCTGTTCAGCGCAGCCAGAGCCTTCCTCCTCTCCTGCGCTGCTGGAGTCTCCCGCCTGTTTAGCGCTGCCAGAACCTTCCGCCTCTACAGCGTTGCCGGAGTCTCCTGCCTGTTTAGCGCAGCCAGAGCTGCCAGCCTGCATGGAGCAGCCAGAGCTGCCAGCCTGCATGGAGCAGCCAGAGCTGCCAGCCTGCATGGAGCAGCCAGAGCTGCCAGTCTGCATGGAGCAGCCAGAGCTGCCAGTCTGCATGGAGCAGCCAGAGCTGCCAGTCTGCATGGAGCAGCCAGAGCTGGAGTTGCCAGTCTGCAAGGAGCTGCCAATCTGCAAGGAGCTGCCAGAGCTGCCAGTCTGCATGGAGCAGCCAGAGTTACCAGTCTGCAAGAAGCTGCCAGTCTGCATGGAGCAGCCGGAGCCGCCAGTCAGCAAGGAGCAGCCAGAGCCGCCAGTCAGCATGGAGCAGCCAGAGGTGCCAGTCAGCATAGAGCAGCCAGAGCCGTCAGTCTGCCAGGATCCGCCAGTCAGCCAGACTCTTCCAGATCTGCCAGTCAACCAGACTCTTCCAGATCCGCCAGTCAACCAGACTCTTCCAGATCCGCCAGTCAGCCAGACTCTTCCAGATCCGCCAGAAAGCCAGACTCTTCCAGATCTGCCAGTCAGCCAGACTCTTCCAGATCTGCCAGTCAGCCAGACTCTTCCAGATCTGCCAGTCAGCCAGACTCTTCCAGATCCGCCAGACAGCCAGACTCTTCCAGATCTGCCAGACAGCCAGACTCCTCCAGATCTGCCAGACAGCCAGACTCTTCCAGATCTGCCAGACAGCCAGGCTCTTCCAGATCTGCCAGTCAGCCAGACTCTTCCAGATCCGCCAGTCAGCCAGACTCTTCCAGATCCGCCAGTCAGCCAGACTCTTCCAGATCCGCCAGTCAGCCAGGATCTACCGGAACCGTTAGTCAGCCAGACTCTTCCAGATCCGCCAGTCTACCAGACTCTTCCAGATCCACCAGTCAGCTAGACTCTTCCAGATCTGCCAGTCAGCCAGGATCTACCAGAGCCTTCCTCCTCTCCTGTGCTGCCGGAGTCTCCCACCTGTCCGACACTGCTGCCGGACTCTCCCGCCTGTCCGGGCGCTGCTGCCGGACTCTCCCGCCTGTCCGGCGCTGCTGCCGGAGTCTCCCGCCTGTCCGGCGCTGCTGCCGGAGTCTCCCGCCTGTCCGGCGCTGCTGCCGGAGTCTCCCGCCTGTCCGGCGCTGCTGCCGGAGTCTGAAGAGCCCCTCTGTCCCGAGCTGCCCCTCTGTCCCGAGCTGCCCCTCTGTCCCGTGTTATTAAGTAGGGTTGCCGTGGCTAGGAGGTCACGGAAGCAGACAAGGTGGGGGAAGACTTCGGTGAAGTGGGGGCCACGTCCAGCACCAGAGCCGCCACCGCGGACAGATGCCCACCCAGATCCTCCCCGATAGGTTCAGGTTTTGGGTCCGGAGTCCGCACCTTGGGGGGGGGGTACTGTCACACCCTGACCATAGTTTACTTTGTATGTTTCTATGTTTTGGTTGGTCAGGGTGTGATCTGAGTGGGCATTCTATGTTGAATGTCTTGTTTGTCTATTTCTATGTCTGGCCTGATATGGTTCTCAATCAGAGGCAGGTGTTAGTCATTGTCTCTGATTGGGAACCATATTTAGGTAGCCTGGGTTTCACTGTGTGTTTGTGGGTGATTGTTCCTGTCTCTGTGTTTTGCACCAGATAGGACTGTTTTAGATTTTCGCACGTTTGTTGTTTTGTTAGTTTATTTCATGTACAGTTTCTTTATTAAAGTAAAATGAATAACAACCACGCTGCATTTTGGTCCGCTCCTCCTTCTACAGATGAAAGCCGTTACAAGATGAGACAAAAATGTAGCTTTTTGGCCATCAAAGAAAATGCTATGTCTGTTGCAAACCCAACAAATCTCATCACCCTGAGAATACCATGTTTTTCATCGGCAGGGACTATGAAACTGATCAGAATTGAAGGAATGATGGATGGCGATAAATACAGGGAAATACTTGAGGGAAACCTGTTTCAGTCTTCCAGAGATTTGAGACTGGGACGGGGGTTTACCTTCCAGCAGGACAATGACCCTAAGCATACTGCTAAAGCAACACTTGAGTGGTTTAAGAGGAAACATTTAAATGTCCTGGAATGGCCTAGTCAAAAACCCAGACCTCAATCCAATCGAGAATCTGTGGTATGACTTAAAGATTGCAGTACACCAGCGGAACCCATCCAACTTGAAGGAGCTGGAGTAGTTTTGCAAAAATCCCAGTGGCTAGATGTGCCAATCTTATAGAGACATACTCCAAGAGTTTTGCAGATGTAATTGTTGCAAAAGGTGGCTCTACAAAGTATTGACTTTGGGGGGGTGAATAGTTATGCACCCTCAAGTTTAATTTTTTTGTCTTATTTCTTGCTTCAAAGTGGTAGGCGCATGTTGTGTAAATCAAATTATACAAACCCCAGACAAATACATTTTAATTCCAGGTTGTAAGGCAGCAAAACAGGAAAAATGCCAAGGGGGTGAATACATTCGCAAGCCACTGTATGACGCATGTGACAAATAACATTTGATCAGGTTATTTGTCTTCTGTTTTTCTGTTCTGTTGTGGCATTTAGGAACAACATTAAGCAATGGTAGAGAAGGTGGTGTGGCAGAGAAGCAGTGGTGAAAAAACTACCCAATTGTCACACTTAAGTAAAAGTAAAGACACCTCAATAGGAAGTTACTCAAGTAAAAGTGAAAGTCACCCAGTAAAAATACTACTGGAGTAAAAGTCTAAAAGTATTTGGTTTTAAATATACTTAAGTATAAAAAGTACATTTAATTGCTAAAATATACTTAAGTATCTGTCACGTCCTGACCTTAGAGAGCTTTTTATGTATTTTTTTTTGGTTTGGTCAGGGTGTGATTTGGGTGGGCATTCTATGTTCTTTTTTCTATGTTTTTGTATTTCTTTGTTTTGGCCGGGTATGGTTCTCAATCAGGGACAGCTGTCTATCGTTGTTTCTGATTGGGAACCATACTTAGGTAGCTTTTTCCCACATGTGTTTTGTGGGTAGTTGTTTTCTGTCTCGTGTTCTTCTCCAGACAGGACTGTTTCGGTTTCGTTTATTCACTTTGTTATTTTTGTTAGTGTTCAGTTCAATAAAAGTCATGAACACTTACCACGCTGCGCTTTGGTCTGATTCCTCCTCATCCGACGACGACACCCGTTACAGAACTACCCACCACAAACGGACCAAGCAGCGTGGTATGGAGGAGCAGAGGGTTCAGGACTCCTGGACATGGGAGGAGATATTGGACGGAAAGGGACCCTGGCGAAAGGCTGGGGAATATCGCCACCCGAAAACGGATCTGGAGGCAGCTAAAGCTGAGAGGCGGCGATATGAGGCGAGTCAGTGATGCAGGCACGAGAGGCAGCCCCAAAAACAATTGGGGGTGGCACACGGGGAGATTGGCGGAGTCGGGCTATAGACCTGAGCCAACTCCCTGTGCTTACCGGACGCAGCGTGGTACTGGTTAGGCACCGTGTTATGTGATAAACCGCACAGTGTCTCCAGTGTGTGCTCATAGCCCGGTGCGCTATATGCCAGTCCTCCGCAAGTGCCATGCGAGAGTGGGCATCCAGCCAGGGCGGATTGTGGGAGCTCAGCACGCTTGGTCTCCGGTGCGCCTTTTCGGCCCAGGGTATCCTGTGCCGGCTTTGCGCACTGTGTCTCCGGTGCGCTGGGACTGTTCAGTTCGTCCTCTGCCTGCTCTCCGCCCGTGCAGGGCTAAAGGGGTCATTGAGCCAAGTGGAGAGGTGCGAGTGGTAAGCACCAGATCCCCAGTGCTCCCCCACAGCCCGGTTCGACCTGTGCCTGCACTCTGGAGGGGCCGGGCTAAAGTGGTCATTCAGCCTGGAGGAGTGGTGCAAAACCTGCGCACCAGAGCTCCAGTGTTCCCCCACAGCCAGGTTCATCCGGTGCCTCCTCTACGCACCAGGCCTCCTGTAGGTCTCCCTAGCCTGGTAGCCCAATGAGGGTCCCCAGTCCGGGGCCCGCCATGAGGGTCCCCATTCCGGGGTCGGCGGCGAGGGTCCCCTCTCTAGGGGCACCACCTAAGTGGGCCAAGCCAGAGGTGGAGCGGGGTCTACATCCCGCACCAGAGCCGCCACCGCGGAGAAATGCCCACCCAGACCCTCCCCTATAGGTTCAGGTTTTGCGGCCGGAGTCTGCACCTTTTGGGGGAGTACTGTCACGCCCTGACCTTAGAGAGCTTTTTATTTAGGTGTGATTTGGGTGGGCATTCTATGTTCTTTTTTCATGTTTTTGTATTTCTTTGAGAACCATACCCAGCCAAAACAATCAGGGACAGCTGTCTATCGTTGTCTCTGATTGGGAACCATATTTAGATAGCTTTTACCCACATGTGTTTTGTGGGTAGTTGTTTTCTGTTTAGTGTTCTTCAACAGACAGGACTGTTTTGTTTATTCACTGTTATTTTTGTTTAGGTGTTCAGTTCAATAAAAGTCATGAACACTTACCACGCTGCGCTTTGTTCCGATTCCTCCTCATCCGATGACGACACCTGTTACAGTATCAAAAGTAAAAGTATGAGTAATTTCAAATTCCTTATATTAAGCAAAGCGGACAGCACCATGTTGTTCTTTTTAAAATGTACGGATAGCCAGGGGCGCACTCCAATACTCAGACATTATTTACAAAAGATGCTTTTGTGTTTAGTGAGTCCCCCAGAGCATAGGCAGTAGGGATGACCACGTGTTCTCTTGATAAGTGCGTGAATTTAACAATTTTCCTGTTCTGCTAAGCATTCAAAATGTAAGTACTTTGGGTTGTCAGGGAAACTGTATGGAGTAAAAAGTACAATATTTTCATTATGAATGTAGTGAAGTAAAAGTAAAAGTTGTCAAACATATAAATAGTAAAGTAAATATACCCCCAAAAAACGACTTACAGTGGCAAGAAAAAGTATGTGAACCCTTTGGAATTACCTGGATTTCTGCATAAATTTGTCATAAAATTTGATCTGATCTTCATCTTAGTCACAACAATAAACAAAAACAGTGTGCTTAAACTAATAACACACACATTATTGTATTTTTCTTGTCTATATTGAATACATAATTTAAACATTCACAGTGTAGGTTGGAAAAAGTATGTGAACCCCTAGGCTAATCGCTTCTCCAAAAGCGTATTGGAGTCAGGAGTCAGCTAACCTTGAGTCAAATCAATGAGACGAGATTGGAGATGTTGGTTAGAGCTGCCCTGCCCTATTTAAAAAAAACTCACACAATTTGAGTTTGCTAGTCACAAGACGCATTGCCTGATGTGAGCCATGCCTCGAACAAAAGAGATCTCAGAAGACCTATGATTAAGAATGGTTGACTTGCATAAAGCTGGAATGGGTTATAAAAGTATCTCTAAAAGCCTTGACGTTCATCAGTCCACAGTCAGACAAGTTGTCTATAAATAGAGAAAGTTCAGCACTGTTGCTACTCTCCCTAGGAGTGGCCGTTCTGCAAAGATGACTGCAAGAGCAGAATGCTCAATGAGGTTAAGATGAATCCTAAAGTGTCAGCTAAAGACTTACAGAAATCTCTGGAACGTGCTAACATCTCTGTTGAAGATTCTGTGATATGTAAAACACCAAACAATAATGGTGGTCATGGGAGGACACCACAGAAGAAGAAAAAACATTTTTTTTTTAAAGTTCGCAAAAGATCCCTGAAGTTCGCAAAAGATCCCAACTCATCCCAACTGTAAAGTACGGTGGAGGGAGCATCATGCTCAGGGGCTGCATTGCTGCCTCAGGGCCTGGACAGCTTACTGTCATCGACAGAAAAAATGAATTCCCAAGTTTATCATGACATTTTGCAGGAGAATGTAAGGCTATCTGTCCTCCAGTTGAAGCTCAACAGAAGTTGGGTGATGCAACAAGACAACGACCTAAAACACAGAAGTAAATTAACAACAGAATGGCTTCAACAGAAGAAAATACACCTTCTGGAGTGGCCCAGTCAGAGTCCTGACCTCAACCCGATTGAGATGCATGGCCTCGGGAGCAGTTCACACCAGACATCCCAACAATATTGCTGAACTGAAACACTTTTGTAAAGAGGAATGGTCCAAAATCCCTCCTGACCGTTGTGCAGGTTTGATCCGCAACTACAGAAAACGTTTGGTTGAGTTAATGCTGCCAAAGGAGGGTCAACCAGATATTAAATCCAAAGGTTCACATACTTTTCCACCCTACACTGTAAATGTTTACACAGTCTGTTCAATATCGACATGAAAACGTATAATTGTTTGTGTGTTATTAGTTTAAGCAGACTGTGTCTATTGTTGTGACTTAGATGAAGATTGGGTCAAATTTGATGACAAATTAATGCAGTAATCCAGGTAATTCCAAAGGGTTCACATATTTTTCTTGCCACTGCAAGTAGTACTGTCTGGCTGTAAAGCATCCATTCCAAAACATTGGCAAGGGAAAATCAATACAAATAATTTGAAGGCCCAGTGCAGTCAAAAAAGTGATTGTCCTGTGTGTTATATACTGTATATATCTACATTATGAGTTGGAATAATACAGTGAAATTGTGAAAATCCTGATAATGTCCTGATAGTGTAAGAGCTGTTTGAAAAGGCCGCCTGAAATTTCTGCCTGTTTTGGTGAGATGGAGTTTCGGCCTGCCTGGTGACATTACCAGGTGGTAAATTAGTTAATAGACCAATAAAAAAGCGAGTTCCAAACCTCTCTGCCGATTGCAGCTAGTTTTTTTTCATTTCCACTCAGACCAACCCTAGACAGTCCTAGCTAAATTCTTGCTTGAGAAATTGCTCTTTGCTAAGAAGCTATTTTTGTTTCTTTGTGACCATTTTATTTTAAAACAATCACAGTAAGATACTTAATTGTTACCCAGAAATGATTTGTATTGAAATAAAAAAAATAAAAAAACGTCTGCTTTGGACTTAAAACTGTTGTCTTTTTTGTTTTTCTTTAATATTGTAAAATTACATTTAGCTCTTCTGAGAGTGTTTCCCAATGTATGACTCAATGTATGAGTCAAAAACAAAGACTTCTTAAAAGGACAAACAGTGAATTGAATAATTGTTTAAAAAAGCACAAATGCCCCTTGTCTGAATACTTTAACTGATGTATTTGAAGGGTGGTATTTGAAGCACTCCTCTGTCCTGTCAGGAATTCAGGAATTCAATGTCCTTCAGGAATGCTCAACAAGGATTCAGGAGCCAACTTGTCTATCATTCCGCGTTCACATGCTGGTCGGAACTAGGAAACTCATAAATGTCCAACTTGCTAACGGTTGAACGTTACATGTTTATAACTACAACCGGTTAGCAAGTCTGAAATGTCTGAGTTTTCTAGTTCCGACTGGCACGTGAACACGGCATCATTCCCTCTCTGCCTGCTGCAGCTGAGCACTGTCTTCAGCTTCTGATCAATGATTGGCTGGGCAAATAATGGGCGGACTTGAGAAAAAAATTGGCATTGCCACTGTAGTCCAGCTCCAGTCCAGCTTTTCACTCTTTTACAGTTCAGTTTGGTTGCAGAACAGGGTACTTGTCTTTCTCTCCTCCTCTCTCTCTTTCATTCTCTTCCTCTGCAACCAACCATGAGGATCACCTTTGTGACAATGGCCACGGCGATGGTGTGTTTGATGGGTGTCCATGGAGACGTGCAGCCTCAGAGAGACTTCGACCTGCAGAGGGTGAGAACAGACTCAAATCAAATCAAAGTTTATTTCTTGCATACACAGAGCGCAATGTTAAAGCAGGTGCAGCGAAACACGTTCTATCTCCAGCAGTGCAGTAAATGTCTAACAGTATAATACTAATACGCAAATAATCATCAACAACAAAAAGAAACAAGAAATATCCGAAGGAGCAATATCAGAAGGAGCCAGAGTCATGTCAGAGTCCGTGCTGCTTCCTTCTTTCAACTGCTTGCTTTAATTACCCAGGATGCATCAGTGAAGGGCCTGCTCTGCTTCCACAAGACATTTCACATCACACTAGCTGGGTAATCTAATCTTTGTGGGAAATGATTAAGCTCATTTTTAGAGGGCAATGGCATACTGTTGTATTGGTTTTTCATTGGGTGACGCATAACTTTAAAGGGCAACTGCACTTCCTGATTTGGCATTGTTTTAGATTTGGTTAATTAAGAAATGCTAGAGGTCATGACTGAATTCAAACGTTATTTGCTTTCAGGGTGTGGTTTGATGTGGTGTCTCGTGTGTGTTCGCAGGTGGGAAGAGTTTTCCAAATTATTAAGCCAATTAGCTTCAGCCGGCTGGTATGCGAGTGTGGCAAAATTGGTTTGACTTTGGATAGCCTATATACATATAAGGGGGCTTGTTATGGGCCGTCAATAAATTACAAAATATAAATGTGTCAATATTTTCATGATGGACAGCTTTGAGCTTTCTCATTAAATGCTTTCAAAATGTGTATATTCATTTCTACAAGGTTGAGGTTTTAAGCCATTGAAATTTGGAGCTATTGGGTTATTTACATATTGTTCCACAGGCAATACAATCGGGTTGTGTGCAGCTGCACTCCGAATTGATGATTACTTGTGTGCTGCCAGCTGTGGGCTTGTGGGCAGGATTGAAACAAACCCAACCTTCATTTATGTTGTGATTCAATCCCGACCACAAAACTGTTTTGGACAACAGTGAATTTATGACCAAAATTATCCTATTTACACGTTATACTCAATTCTGACAGTGGAATAAATGTTTGACTCATGTCAATGCCACATAGGCAGTTTCCTAAATGAGAAGTTGTTTTTTAGGGGCAGTTTCTCTTCAACCTCGACCTCTAGTCCGTGAGTCTATTATTTAAATAAGTCATAGACATGTTTCCCGTCCCCACATGTTCAGTACTCATTGGCTGTCTGATAGGGAACGGAACGTTGTATCCGTGTGGTCAGGACGGGACCGCATTAGGACAGAGGCAGAAGCTGAACCCAAAGCAAACAGTGTTAGGGTCAAAGGTCAGGCAGACGGCAGGGTTGCAAAACAGATATAACGACTAGCAATGCACGCTAAGTTCCCTCGGCCCATGGCCCATGGACAGACACAGATACAGAACTAACTTCCTTATTAGATAATTATCTACAGTACCAGTCAAAAGTTTAGACTCACCTACTCATTGAAGGGGTTTTCTTTATTTTTACTATTTTCTACACTGTAGAATAATAGTGAAGACGTCAAAACTAAAATATCAACACATATGGAATAATGTAGTAACCAAAAAAGTGTTAAACAAATCAAATTAGGTTTTATATCTGAGATTCTTCAAAGTAGCCGCCCTTTTCCTTGATGACAGGTTTGCACACTCTTGGCATTCCCTCAACCAGCTTCATGAGGTAGTCACCTGGAATGCATTTCAGTTAACAGGTGTGCCTTGTTAAAAGTTGTGTTGTGACAAGGTAGGGGTGGTATACAGAAGATAGCCCTATTTGGTAAAAGACCAAGTCCATATTATGTCAACAAAAGCTCAAATAAACAAAGTGAAACAACAGTCCATCATTACTTTAAAACATGAAGGTCAGTCAATCCAGAAAATGTCAAGAACTTTGAAAGTTTCTTCAAGTGCAGTCGCAAAAATCATTATGCACTATGATGAAACTGGCTCTCATGAGGACCGCTACAGGAAAGGAATACCCAGGGATACCTCTGCTGCAGAGGATAAGTTGATTAGAGTTACCAGCCTCAGAAATTGCAGACCAAATAAATGCTTCACAGAGTTCAAGTAACAGACACATTTCAACATCAACTGTTCAGAGGAGACTGCGTGAATCAGGCCTTCATTGATGAATTGCTGCAAAGAAGCCACTATTAAAGGACACCAATAAGAAGAAGAGTCTTGCTTGGGCCAAGAAACACGAGCAATGGACATTAGACCAGTAGAGATCTGTCCGATGGTCTTGTGAGACGCAGAGTAGGTAAAATTGCTGCTGGCCTATATACAGTGCCTTGCGAAAGTATTCGGCCCCCTTGAACTTTGCGACCTTTTGCCACATTTCAGGCTTCAAACATAAAGATATAAAACTGTATTTTTTTGTGAAGAATCAACAACAAGTGGGACACAATCATGAAGTGGAACGACATTTATTGGATATTTCAAACTTTTTGAACAAATCAAAAACTGAAAAAGTGGGCGTGCAAAATTATTTAGTCCCTTTACTTTCAGTGCAGCAAACTCTCTCCAGAAGTTCAGTGAGGATCTCTGAATGATCCAATGTTGCACTAAATGACTAATGATGATAAATACAATACACCTGTGTGTAATCAAGTCTCCGTATAAATGCACCTGCACTGTGATAGTCTCAGAGGTTCGTTAAAAGCACAGAGAGCATCATGAAGAACAAGGAACACACCAGGCAGGTCTGAGATACTGTTGTGAAGAAGTTTAAAGCCGGATTTGGATACAAAAAGATTTCCCAAGCTTTAAGCATCCCAATGAGCACTGTGCAAGCGATAATATTGAAATGGAAGGAGTATCAGACCACTGCAAATCTACCAAGACCTGGCCATCCCTCTAAACTTTCAGCTCATACAAGGAGAAGACTGATCAGAGATGCAGCCAAGAGGCCCATGATCACTCTGGATGAACTGCAGAGATCTACAGCTGAGGTGGGAGACTCTGTCCATAGGACAACAATCAGTCGTATATTGCACAAATCTGGCCTTTATGGAAGAGTGGCAAGAAGAAAGCCATTTCTTAAAGATATCCATAAAAAGTGTTGTTTAAAGTTTGCCACAAGCCACCTGGGAGACACACCAAATATGTGGAAGAAGGTGCTCTGGTCAGATGAAACCAAAATTGAACTTTTTGGCAACAATGCAAAACGTTATGTTTGGCGTAAAAGCAACACAGCGCATCACCCTGAACACACCATACCCACTGTCAAACATGGTGGTGGCAGCATCATGGTTTGGGCCTGCTTTTCTTCAGCAGGGACAGGGAAGATGGTTAAAATTGATGGGAAGATGGATGGAGCCAAATACAGGACCATTCTGGAAGAAAACCTGATGGAGTCTGCAAAAGACCTGAGACTGGGACGGAGATTTGTCTTCCAACAAGACAATGATCCAAAACATAAAGCAAAATCTACAATGGAATGGTTCAAAAATAAACATATGTACCAGGTGTTAGAATGGCCAAGTCAAAGTCCAGACCTGAATCCAATCGAGAATCTGTGGAAAGAACTGAAAACTGCTGTTCACAAATGCTCTCCATCCAACCTCACTGAGCTCGAGCTGTTTTGCAAGGAGGAATGGGAAAAAAAATTCAGTCTCTCGATGTGCAAAACTGATAGAGACATACCCCAAGCGACTTACAGCTGTAATCGCAGCAAAAGGTGGCACTACAAAGTATTAACTTAAGGGGGCTGAATAATTTTGCACGCCCAATTTTCAGTTTTTAATTTGTTAAAAAAGTTTGAAATATCCAATAAATGTCGTTCCACTTCATGATTGTGTCCCACTTGTTGTTGATTCTTCACAAAAAAATACAGTTTTATATCTTTATGTTTGAAGCCTGAAATGTGGCAAAAGGTCGCAAAGTTCAAGGGGGCCGAATACTTTCGCAAGGCACTGTACATAGACATGGTCACTTTAAGAATGTTTACATACTGCCTCCCGGGTGGCGCAGTGGTCTGTGCCACCAGAGACTCTGGGTTTGAGCCCAGGCTCGGTCGCAGCCGGCCGTGACCGGGAGGTCCATGGGGCGAAGCACAATTGGCCTAGCGCCGTCTACCTTTGTCTCTCCCGAGCCCGACCGGGAGTTGTAGCGATGAGACAAGATAGTAACTATACTACAAAAACGGGGTAAAAAAAAAAAAAAATGTTTATATAATGTTTTACCCATTTCATATTTATATTTATATACTGCATTTATATACAAGTACTGTATTTATATACAAGTACATCCTATTCAACTATTCTATCCACGTATTCTTCAGACAGGTTTGACTCCCTTTGTGTTTGCTACTATCTCTATGTTATGTTCATTTTGCACTAAATATATTTATATACTGTATTTATATACAAGTATATACAAGTACTGTATTTATATACAAGTACATCCTATTCAACTTTTCTATCCACATATTCTTCAGACAGGTTTGACTCCCTTTGTGTTTGCTACTATCTCTATGTTATGTTCAGGTTGTGTTTCGGAGGACGCATGGCTTTCGACCTTTGTCTCTCCCGAGCCCGTACGGGAGTTGTAGCAATGAGACAAGGTAGTAACTATACTACGAAAACGGGGTAAAAACAAACAAAAAAATGTTTACATAATGTTTTACCCATTTCATATGTATATACTGTACTGTATATACTTACACTTAGTGCAAACTGAACATAACATAGAGATAGTAGGCTGCACAAAGGGAGTCAAACCTGTCTGAAGAATACGTGGATAGAATAGTTGAATAGGATATACTTGTATATAAATACAGTACTTGTATATACTTGTATATAAATACAGTATATAAATATGAAATGGGTAAAACATTATGTAAACATTATTTTTTTGATTTTACCCCGTTTTCGTAGAGCAACTCCAGTGGGTTTGACTCCCTCTGTGTGTTTTTTAAATCTATTGAACCTGTATTTAGGCAGGGAAGTCCGGTTGAGACCCATGTCTCTTTTGTAAAGGAGCAGCAAACAGTACAAACAGTACTGTCTGCGTGTTGGCCTGGTGTATGACTCCCCAGGCTAGGTCTTGGATACAGCCACTCTGCTAGGTTGACTTGTGGGTTTGACTCTGTCTATGTGTTCAGTTTGCAGGGAAGTGGTACCGTGTGGGCCTGGCGTATGACTTCCCAGGTTTAGGTAGGGCTCTGGTACAGCCACTCTGCTAGGTTTACTTGTGGGTTTGACTCTGTCTATGTGTTCAGTTTGCAGGGAAGTGGTACCGTGTGGGCCTGGCGTATGACTCCCCAGGTTTAGGTAGGGCTCTGGTACAGCCACTCTGCTAGTTTTACTTGTGGGTTTGACTCTGTCTATGTGTTCAGTTTGCAGGGAAGTGGTACCGTGTGGGCCTGGCGTATGACTTCCCAGGTTTAGGTAGGGCTCTGGTACAGCCACTCTGCTAGGTTTACTTGTGGGTTTGACTCTGTCTATGTGTTCAGTTTGCAGGGAAGTGGTACCGTGTGGGCCTGGCGTATGACTCCCCAGGGTTTACTGCCCCATACAGAGACAAGCTGAGAGTGTCCATGGGCATCCTGAATCCACAGACCAACGGCGACGTCAACCTCACCATGTGGACCCAGAGGTGGGCAGGAACACATCATTAAATACAACACTAGAATGGACATTGGCATTCTGGCAAAATAACCACAGGACTGACATCCTGGCCAGGGCATTGAAAATGTACTAAAAATGGGCATGCACATTCATATCGTATGTTCTTTTTTTTGCTTGTGTGAAGATCAACAGGTTGCCGCAGTAAGCTTTACACGTATGAGAAGACAGCGATACCTGGCGCCTTCACCTATTTCAGCACCCGTGAGTCCTCTGCCTGCCAGCACTAATGCTATGCAGCTCAATAACAAACCAGTAATTATATCCCCGCCCCTCCCCCGACCATCCGCTCCAGACAAAATCGGCCCATGGCTGAATGTAGTTGGGGACCCCTGCTGTACAGAGTCGCTGATCTTTGCGTCGGCATTGTAGTCTTCTTTTCTTTTTCTTTTTTGTTGTTGAAAATAATGAGAAAATATATTTGCGTTTTTCCAGGCCATAACAAAGTAAAGGACATCACAGTAGTGGAGACCAACTATAATGAATATGCACTGGTCCTGAAGCACAAGAAGATGGACCGAGAGTACACACAGGTGGCCCTCTATGGTAAGTCTGCTCTTCGTGGTAGAGGTGTGACTGACCAGGTTTAAACCAGGGTCTCTCATGCTCCAAAATACCATTTATTTTCTACTTGCCCAGAGTCAGATGAACTCTTTTGTATGTCTCTTTGTGAAGTTTGAAGATGGTTTAAGTTAGCTTATTGTTAGCTATCGCAAAGACTAGAGGGCAAGGTTCACCTAACCATCTCTGTTGCATAGGCTTAGAATGGGGCAATATGCTCATAAATCAGGCACATTCGAAATAGGACGTCTAGCCATGTCCTAAGGAAAATTCCTTCAAAACCGGACACTTTTGACAACAGTGAGTGCTATTACCATCAAGTAGGCTTGGGTTTTGCTAAGGCACGGTGGACCAGGGTGGTGGACGAGCGTAATCCCTTAACTTCAGATAGACGTAATCTCATGACTCCAGATCAGAAGGTCAGGTGTTCAATCCCAGTAGTGGACAATCGTATTTATTACAAAACGTTTCCTATTCCAAACCTTTACCCTTACCTTAAACATTCTGAATGAGTGCCTAAACATATTGTTTTAACCCTATCCAAAACCTTAACCCTTAACCTTGCCCTGATACCTCGAAATTTGGAGCAACTTCAAAATTTGACGTTTGGGGAAACGGAACAATGCTGAGTAAACTCAGTGTCAAAAACACGTGGGAATGTAACGTTTGTAGCAGCTTTGAAACTTGACATTTGGAAAAACATGGATAAATGTCTAATTCTGGAGTGAGCCTGTACATTGTATTTGTTGAAATATTTGCTTGCATCAAACGTTGCCGTTCGTCCGTCTGCCTGCAGGTCGTTCTCAGAAGGTAAAGCCTGAAGTGATTCAGAAATTTAAAGACTTTGCCACATCTCATGGATTTCCCAAGGACGCCATTCTGACCCCACCACCTGCAGGTAGTAGCCTAAGTATGGACACACACACAGACAGAAACAGTCCCTACATTTCACGTCTCTCAGCTGTACGACTGAAAGCAGACAGTGTGTAACACAACGTTGTCGTGCTCTTTGTTGTTTGCAGAGAACTGTCCTCCCTATGGACACTAAGGTGAGTCGCTGGAAATCCTTTCTACAGACAGTCTATGTTGTTGTCGACCGACTACCGGAACAATTGATATTTGAATAAACTGCAGGTTTTGTTTTTGTGCTCTCCTTCAGATCAGAGCAACATCATGATTACTCATGGATTTGCTTCGCCGCACCAGTTTCCCGGCACTTATTAGACATTTGTCTCTCCATCGGAGCACAGCATGAGGATTGGTTTCACCTTTACACCACACGTTTCACTGGGCAACAACAGAACCTCAACACGCTTTACCTCACAAGGGTGAAATAGTATAACCACTAATGACAGATGCACTCTTAGACAGCCCGTCTTATTTTATTACCAACATCCTCTCTGATGTCTGTCTGTCTCTTGTCCCCTCAGTACAACGGACTGTTAAATTCGTTTTCCTTTCTGAATCTGATAAACAAGGGACATCATTGTCTTGTATAACACTGCTATGGCTGAATAAATGCTAGTGTTCCTCTGCCTATGGTGCTACGTGGTGTCTGTGACCTCATTGTCTTTTTCCCTGCCTATTGGATCGCAGCCCTGAGTGCATAAGAGTGTTAGAGCGCTTTAAAGGGAGAGAGAGATAGAATTGGAGAGACAGACAAATCTAAAATAGGTGAGAGACACTGATTGAAAAGGAGATACTGAGAGAGAGAGATAGAATTGGAGAGAATGTGAGATAGAGACGGGATACAGAAGAAACTTGGGCGACATATATTTAGAGCATTGTTCAACACAGAGTAGACCCTGATTTAAAGTTCTGTCATGCTTGGAACATCGATCAATCAGAGCGGGCCAATCAGGATCCAGAACCCAAAAATCAATACTGTTACCCATGTGTGTGTGTGTGTGTGTGTGTGTGTGTGTGTGTGTGTGTGTGTGTGTGTGTGTGTGTGGTAGTGTGTGTGTGTATGTGTGTATGGTAGTGTGTGTGTGTGTGGTAGTGTATGGTAGTGTGTGTGTGTGTGTGTGTGTATGGTAGTGTGTGTGTGTGGGTATGGTAGTGTGTGTTTATGTGGGTTTAGTTCCATATGTTTATCTGAGCAACTCATGTTCATACCACATACATAACAGGTTACATGTTTTTGTGATGAAGAACCACAGGGTTCAGCCCTTGAGCAATAATTGATTTCGCTATGCATGCTACAACTCTGTGGCGCTGAAATGTAATGATTTTTTCCCTCGTTAAATTCCACTTTGATGTCCAATGTTTCAGAAAAAGGGACAAACAGTCAGATAAAGGAGAACTTTGCTCTGTTTGCTGTTTGTTTTCTGCTGGAGTTTGAGGGGGTACAGAGAGGGGTAAATACATATGGGTCAATGCTCTCTGGTTTGCTAGCCTAGTCCAGTAGAGGGATGGAGGGATCTGAGGTAGAGGGTTGGAGGGGTGGGTGTGATCTCCCAGCAGATCCAGGGGCTCAGAGGAAACTCAGTCGGAGGTTCGTATCGGAGACACACAGACAGAATGCAGCAGGGTGCCATACTTGTGGTCCTTTTGGTCCTGGTGAACTCCCTCCATGGCTTGCCAGTGCTTGCCGAACCGCTCTTCCCCACACAGGAGAACTTTGACCTGAGCAAGGTAAGAGTTAGTCTCTTAGTCATCAAGGTTGCACTTTCTCCCTTTCTCGTAGCCTTCCCAAGGAGTTTGCTCTGTCTCGCATTCTCTCAAATATTCTTCAATAGCACAGCCGTAACCACGTTTAAAAATGATGCATACTGGATGGGTAGTTGTGTGATTCAGTTGAGAGGTCAAAATGTGTTTGCTTTTGATCAGCTTGTGCGGTCTAAAGTGTTTCTATGGGTGCCTATTAACATCTGTAAGTACTGCATTGTTGGTCTGAAAAAAAAAACTCCATCGTGGAACCCAGAACCAAATTATGTTTTGGTTAAACATGCCACATGACCTGGATTTTAACCTTTTATGTTAAGCCTTTTCCGGCTTAATGATAATTAGACCAAAAATGAAAGCAATAATTTGTCTGAGGATAACAAGAAATGGGGACAGTTTGATGAAAAAGCTTTAAATAAAAGTTCAAATCCAGGTCACGTGAGCCGAGTAGTGCATACATATTCTCTCTCTCTCTCTCTCTCTCTCCCTCTTTTCTTCCCCCCCCCCCCCCCCATGGGTCAGTTCATGGGGAAGTGGCATGATATTGCGGTAGCTTCCACCTGTCCCTGGATGCAGCGCCACAGAGGAGACTCAGCTATCGGCATACTGGAGCTACAGGCCGGGGACACTGAAGGCAAAGTCAGCATGACACGCAGCATGAAAAGGTGAGGTTACACACACATATGCGTGTGTCTCTGAACAGCCTCGAACAGTGCTACTGGATTCACCATAGCTTGACTAAATATATTATGGACGTACGTGTGTGTGTGTGCGCGTGTGCGTGTGTAGGCACGGGACATGTAAGCAGATCTCCGGTGATTATGAGCTGACAGACACACCTGGAAGATTCACCTACCATGTTGCCAGTGAGTCTTTAATGTCTGTTCATACCCTGAATCCACAAATCAAGTCATATCCCTTACCTCCTGGGCATTTGTAGATCTGAAAAAAAAATGTGTCCCCTCTAATATGCAAGATGGAATTGCAGCCAATGGCTTACACAATTCTAATACTCTCAGAATGGGAGGTAAGGGCCAGGGATTTTAAAACAAAATGTATACCACTGTCTTACCAACCATATTTATAAAGTCAAAGATGGCGGGTCATTGACAGTATGTACTGTATGTTTGTGTTCTCCTCCATGCAGAGTGGGGGGCTGATGTTGATGCCTATGTGGTTCACACTAACTATGATGAGTATGCCATCGTCATGATGAGTAAACAGAAGACAGGTGGCGAGAAGACCAAGTCTGCCAAGCTATACAGTGAGTGTCACTACTAATATGGAGCAGATAGCCTAGCGGTTAGTGTTGGGCCAGTAGCCGAAAGGATGCTGGTACAAATATCCGTACAAATCTGTCGATGTTCCCTTGACCTAACCCTAATCCTAACTTGCTCCAGGGGTGACAGGCTATTATGGTTGACCCTGTGAAGCGACACGTTTAACTGCACCTATCCGGTGTTTCTAACAAAACTTTAAAATATATATATTTTTACTAATGCACCTTAGTAAAATCGAACCATAATCTGTGCTGCTCTGTCATTTTTTTCAACAAGGCATCGTCCAGCATCATATACAACATCTCTTTGCCCTGTGTAAATGTTTGCATTTGTCATTGGGAAGGCACTTTTGCATGGGAAATCACAGAATCCTACTAACTACTACCCATGCTTAATTACATTGCTTTTGTTTTGAGCCAACTTCGCCGAGGCCTTTGAACAGACCACCTGGTTCACACCTGGGAGGTAGCCCGGTTCAAAATCTGATGCAATCAACTTTCAGCCGATGCAAAACACGCCTACACGTGCGCCCGGGTGAGATTAATCAAACCCCTTTATTAGCCTGGTTCCAGCTACGGTGGTCGTTGTCATGTTTTGCACAAGGCCGAAATTGTGTTGTAGACATTGGATGGGTCTAACAGTAGACGGGGGTCCAGGTTTTTTTCTGACATTTTAAAATGCATTTCCTGCAATTCTACACAGTTTGGCGTGACTTATTATGCCTTATTATGAGGGTTATTTTGAAAGCACAGTATAAGTATGAGTGGAAGGCCCAAACAGATATAAACAGAAATATGACAATGACTTTAGGAGTTGGCAGGACCACAAACAGATCTGGGACCAGGCCATTCACAACTATAATGACACAGCTATAATGTTATTATTGGTTAGTCCTGCATATTCTGAACTAAATTAAAATGCTGCCTCCTTCAGGCCGTACCATGGAACTGCGGACCACTATCTTGGATGACTTCAGGAGGCTGGTGAGGGAGCAGGGCATGGCTGACGACACAGTCATCATCAAACAGAACAAAGGTACAGACACACAAACGTGAGCAAAACACGCACGTACGCACACACACAGGCAGGCAATGTGTGCACACAGGCACAAACACACACACACCTGTGACATCCACTATGTGGCTGAACATTCTTTGACCTTTGAACCCCTGCTGTCTCTCTCCACAGGCGAGTGTGTACCAGGAGCAGAGCCTGTAGCAGCAGAGTCTCCATCTGAGATTACGGCACCGGTACTTCCTGTATTCAATGATTCAAGTTTCAATGTTGAGGTTGTACCCCGTATCAGAGAGGGAGATTTCATTAAAAAGTGGATTTGGTTAAAGGAATTGAAGAAAGTTAATCAAATTTTAACTCCACATTTTCTTAATTGAAAAGCATTGAAGATCATTTTAATTGGATTTGGAATTTGAGGAAACTTCCTGAATTGACTGGAATTGACCCCAACCCTGCTAACTTCTCACCTGTCTGTCTCCAGAGAGCTAAGAGGAACATAGTCCTCCCTGATCCTGCCCCTGTGGAGGGCTCCGGTATGGGTGATGACACCATGATCTTCCGGAGTGCAGGTGAGAGTGCATGATGGGCCTGCTAGCTATGCCATTGACCTCTAAATTGAAGGTTTTGCCTACACTTTGTGTAGGTCTAGTCAGTGAATCTCTGGAAGCTGATAGAACCAATTATGTATATTACATATACAGTATATTGCATACAGTGACTTACAGAATGTATGTCTATGCAGGGATGGACTGGCCATAGGGAAATTCTGGCAAATTATAAATATTTGGCTAATAACAGGGTCCTCAGAGGGAAAAATGATTCGGTGTTTTAGAAATTCCAGATTTCTGGTCCCAGTCCACCCCTGTGTCTATGGTTAGCACACACAATGCACTGCACTTACCAGACTGTCTGACTAACAGTGCTACACTGCTACCATACATCTCTCCTCAGAGTCCTGTAAGGCGGAGCCAGACGCAGGTCCCTGTTTCGGGATGGTGCAGCGCTACTTCTACAACTCCAGCAGTATGGGCTGTCAGCTGTTCACCTACGGAGGCTGCATGGGCAACCAGAACAACTTTGTAACTGAGAGGGAGTGTCTGCAGAGTTGCCGCACTGAGGGTGAGGGGATAGAGTGTAACAGAGGTGGTTATTCTGTAGGCGAACCACACTCGAGTGATGGGTAATCTTGTGGAAGACCTCAAGACTTCCGTTAGCTCCCCAGAGCTAATGCCTTGACTTTAGCTCTGTGGGCTAATACAGTCTTGTGGTGCGTAGGAGACGCAGGCTTTACTTCGACCGGACAATTTACTACAAGCTGTTAGTTTATAATCTATGCATAGTCACTTCGCCCCCACCTACATGTATAGATTACCTCGACGAGCCTGTACCCGCGCACACTGACTCGGTACCCCCTGTATAGAGCCTCGTTATTCTTATTCTTATTGTGTTACTTTATATTATCACTTTTTATTTTAGCCTATTTTGGTGAACATTTTCTTCTTCTTGAACTGCACTGTTGGTTAGGGGCTTGTAAGTAAGCATTTCATGGTAAAGTCTACACTTGTTGTATTCGGCGCATGTGGCAAATAAAGTTTGATTTGATAACCTAGTTGGTAATGTGGCAATGCTCAACCCACTTTTCTGATACATTATGATGCTCATGACAGTATCCCATAAACTATGTGTAAGACTAGATGGTCTCTAATGTGTTATCCTCCTGTCTGGTGAGGTGTGTCTCTCTACAGCTGCCTGCAGAATGCCCATGGATGCTCAACCCTGCACTGGGCAGCCCAAGATCTGGGCCTTCGATCCCAACTCTGGACTCTGTCTGGAATATAAAAAGGACTACTGCCAGGGCAACAGTAACAAGTTCTACTCCAAGGGGGAGTGTGACGAGTACTGTGGGGTGATGAAGGATGGTAAGAGAGATCTATATACATGCTCACACACATACATACATCAGCTAGTGACTGGATCGAGTTGCAACAAACACAGTTTTATCTCAACTTCTTCATTCAAAGGCTCATTCATGGACGCTCTTACTGACAGTCGGGGCTGCTTTGCGTGATGTAGTGTTGTCTCTACCTTTCCCTTTGTGCTGTTGTCTGTGTCCAATGATGTCTGTACCCTGTTTTGTGCTGATACCATGCTGTCATGTTTTGTTGCTACCATGCTGTGTTGTCATGTGTTGCTGCCATGCTACGTTGTTGTTTTATGTCTCTTTATGTAGTGTTGTGTTGTCTCTCTTGTCGTGATGTGTTTTTTCCTACGTTTTCATTTAAAGGTTAAATTAAAAAAATATTTTAAAAATACAGCTAAACATTAAAATATGGCAATATATTTTATATTTTGACTGTGTATTTGTGTTACAGGAGAAACTGAGTTCCTGAAAGCTAACTGAAGGAGATTAGGTCATAAGGAAGAATACATCCTAACACATGAACACACAGCACAGATCAACGTCTGGGTTCGTCGTCTGACAGAATACCTATATCATTCAATACAGAATAGAACACAACACAATAAAATGATGGCTTAAGCTGCTTGGATTCATGTCTTTGTGAGCTTTGTCTTTTTTACATCAATAGTTGTCATAAAGTGCCTTACATTAACAAAGTCTTCATGAATACATTTCATTGAGTTTATATGGTCAACCAACATTATGCTTCTCTTGCTTGGAACACCAAGTGCTCAATTCAATCTGTGGCGCTGAAAAGCTGCGCTACAGTGCGATAGCACTGTAGGCCTAGATTCAATCAGATTAAGCTTTAATTGGCGAGAACCAACACCAGCATGGCTGATGGTTTTGGCTGTGTCTGAGGTGGAACTGCAGCAAAGGAGAGCAAAGGATGCGGGAAAAAACACGCTTTAATGTCCAAAAATCACAGGAATAAAATAGTATACCCAAACACAGGTGTAACTATAAAACAAAAATAGTACCCAAATGTGAAATACAAGGACAGCGAGAAAATCCAACAAAACACTAACCACTCTCACAAATACAGATAAACAAGCCCGCACAAACAGAAGCGGGCTAAACGAATTTAAATAACCCCACACTAACAACCAAACAAGGAACAGGTGAAACCAATTAGACAAAACCAAACGAACACAGAACAAAGGATCGGTGGCAGCTAGTAGACCGGTGACGACGACCGCCGAGCGCCACCCGAACCAGAAGGGGAGCCACCTTCGGTAATATTCGTGACAGCTCTTGTGATCATCTTGTGATCAGGAAGCCACACCCTTCCCACTCGCATTAGAAGTTCCGAGCGAGAAAGTGTGCGCTCTATACAAATAATGACGCTCAAATATAAAATCATTCAACTAAATAATGAGGATTTCTAAAAGCCTAATTGAGGTGTATATTACATCCAGGGGGGAAAACAGATTTCATTTCTGACAGATACAGAACACCCAATTGGGCGCACACTTTTTTTTTATGTAGAACAACAATTACAGGGTAGCCTACTCTGCTGACACTGACAAACAGATCAATACAAACAATGTTTTCTTATTTTGACGAAAAGGGTTACACGAACACAATAGGATGTCTATCTACCTTGGAGGAGGAAATATTGTCCAAAAACAGTTTTTCCGTGATTGTATTTTAAAATGATTGCGACATGCCTGGCTCGGTCTCTCAGCTTATCCCTGACAGTCGCAACTCAACAATCATCTATTTGGTATTTGAGGCACTCGCTACCCAAATGGTGGGCCCTTCCGACTGTAGGCTGTGATGTAAAACATTCCACAGCTTTAAAATAAAATAAAAAGCTAATGATCCTCTGTGGCCAAATCATGCTTTCTGGTGTTGTAACCTATTATGAATAATTGTATTTAAGTCTGGCAGCCCAACTGATTGGCAAACGTACTGCAAATTAAGAAATGTGACTAAACTAAATAAAAAAAACTACACTATGAAACAAAGAAATAATATAAAGAATGATAGTAAAAACCTTTGGGGCACCTTAAATGAAATTTTGGTTAAAGATAACTCGGCCTTTTCATTCATTGAATCAGATGACTCATTCATCAAAGTCGACTGATAATTAATGCAACCTACTAATGACTTTTTCATTGGCAAGATAGGCAAACTTAGGGACGACATGCCAGCAACAAACGCTGACACTACACATCCAAGTATATCAGACCAAATTATGAAAGACAAGAATTGTACTTTTGAATTACGTAAAGTCAGTGTGGAAGAGGTGGGGGAAAAAATGTTGTCTATCAACAATGACAAGCCACCTAGGTCTGACAATCTAGATGGAAAATTACTGAGGGTAATAGCAGACGATATTGCCACAATTTAAGCCTAAAAGAGAGTGTGTGCCCTCAGGCCTGGAGAGAAGCTAAAGTCATTCCGCTACCCAAGAACAGTAAATGTCATGACACAAGGCGAGACCCAGGTGCAGACACAGGAGGCAGATGGTTGGAGTCTTACAATATTTCTTAATCCAATAGCGTAAGGCAAGAGAATAGTCATGGACAGGCAAAACGGTCAAAACCTGAGTCCAAACAGTACCGAAGGACAGGCAGAATCAAGATCAGGCGGGAAAGTATTCCAGTCAGGCAGGGGTCAAAACTTGACAAACGTACAAGACAAACTGACACTCAGAGACAGGAAACACAGGGATAAATACACTGGGGAAAATAAGCAACACCTGGAGGAGGTGGAGATAATTACAGGAACAGGTGAAACAGATCAGGGCGTGACAGTAAAGCCCCCTTTACTGGCTCAAATAGCCGACCAATCAACCTGTTACCAACCCTTAGTAAACGTCTGGAAAAAATTGTGTCCAGATACAATGCTGTTTAACAGTAAACAAATTGACAACAGAATTTCAGCATGCTTATAGGGAAGGACACTCAACAATCACAGCCCTTACACAAATGACTGATGATTGGCTGAGAGAAATTGATGATAAAATGATTGTGGGGGCTTCAGTGCAGCTTTTGACATTATTGGTCATAGTCTGCTGCTGGAAAAACATTTGTGTTATGGCTTTACACCCACTGCTATAATGTGGCTAAAGAGTTACTTGTTACTTTAATGGAAGCCTATCAAATATAATCCAGTTAGAATCAAGAATTCCCCAGGGTAGCTGTTTAGGCCACTTGTTTTTTTCTCCATTTTTACTAACGATATGCCACTGACTTTGAGTAAAGCCAGAGTTTCTATGTATGCGGATGACTCAACACTATACACGTCAGCTTCTACGACGACTGAAATGACATCAACAAGGAATAAGTTAGCACTAAATATTTCTAAAACTAAAAGCATTGTATTTGGAACAAAACACTCACTAAACTCTAATGCAATAAATAATGTGGAAATTGAGCAAATTGAGATGACTAAATTGCTTGGAGTAACACTAGATTGTAAACTGTCATGGTCAAAACATATTGATGCAGTAGTAGCTAAGATGGGGAGAAGACTGTCTATAATAAAGCGATGCCCTGCCTTCTAAACACACTATCAACAAGGCAGGTCCTACAGGCCCTAGTTTTGTCACACCATGACTACTGTTCATTCGTGTGGTCAGGTGCCACAAAAAGGGACTTAGGAAAATTGCAATTGGCTCAGAACAGGGCAGCACTGCTGGCCCTTGGATGTGCACAGAGAACTCATATTAATGATATGCATGTCAATCTCTCCTGGCTGCAAGTGGAGGAGAGATAGACTTTATCACTCCTTTTATTTATTGACATGTTGAATGCACCGAGCTGTCTGTCTAAAATACTGGCACACAGCTTGGACACCCATGTATACCCCACAAGACATGCCACAAGAGGTCTCTTCACAGTCCCCATGTCCAGGACAGACTATGGGAGGCACACAGTACTACATAGAGCCATGACTACATGGAACTCTATTCCACATCAAGTAACTGACGCAAGCAGTAAAATTAGATTTCAAAAACAGATGTTCTTGTTTTAATTTATTTATGGAAAGCCAGGGGCACAGTCTAACAATATTTTACAAACCAGATCAGAGGCAGTAGGGATGAGTTCTCTTAATAAGTGTATGAATTTGACCGTTTTGCTGTCCTGCCTGAGCATTGGAAATGTAACGAGCACATCTTTTCTTTCTGAATGTTGTCAAGTAGAAGTAAAAGTAATAAAATATATACATTCTCAAGTAAAGTACCGGTAACCATGGAAACAAGAGTTTTCCAGTGTGTGTGTCATGTTCATGCAGATTTACAGTGATATTTACATGACAAAATCAGTTGTCTTAGTGTTATACCCAGAGAACAGGATGGTCTTAAACGCCTGCTCTCTACTGCACTGACCCAATATCTCCTACAGACAGACACACACAGGGAGAGAGATTTGAGTTTGTGAGATATTGATAATATATTGGGACAGCAATTAGGGATGGGGAGGTACTTGAATATTCAAACCGAGCTTCGTCTAGTATTTGATCAACTGTTGTATGATTTTTTTTTTATTCTTTAAATAAACGTTTGAATGAAGTTGTATAAGCTTTTAATTCAGCTACTGCTGGTTCTTATGTTGCGTTTTAAATGAAAATGAAATTTATTCTAATTTTATAGCGCATTTTAAGCTAGCCCTCCAGTCAGTCCTGACATAGAAGAAGGCCTGTATGCTCCCCACTTCAAATAGCGATTATAGGCGCGCAAATATTCGTCCCCAGGCTAAATGCGCATTATTGGAGTAGATTGCTGAAGTGAATTCACTAAAGCACAATTTAGGGGGAAGAATAGTCTGCTGGTGAACGAGATAAGCGGGAGCCTGACAGAGCTGCCAATATAATTTGACAGACCATTGAGATCCATGCAAAACACTCGTCAGATACATGTTATTAATGGGACAGAAATGTAACGCCGTGACGTAGCAGACACTCAGAGGTTATTTCGTTTTCAAATTATTGAGCTGGGCTGTATCAAATATGAGGCAAATTCTATCACGGGGAACGTCAGACTTTATTTATTTGTTTATTTATTTATTTTTGCCAACATCAAACTTATAATCTTTCACAAAATCGCCTCTATGACATACTTCTTTATTACGACGTGGAAACTCGATTTCAGAACCTTGGACAATTCTGATAGTCACAACCATAACAGCCTTGAACTCAAAGCACTGGACAACCCGTCTTTACCTTTCAATTAACAAAGAAAATATAAAAATATCTTTATAATTTTTTCACATATCAACTTAAAATCAGTGAGTAATATTTTTGTTTCGCTTTGGAATGTTATATTGCTCATGTTTATGAACACAGAGCACTAATGTCTATGCTTAATACTGTGATTTAGAATCTGTCCCAAATGGAACCCTGTTTCCTATATAAAGCACTGCTTTTGACCAGACCCCTTTGGGCCATGGTCAAAAGCTGTGTACTTTATAGGGAATAGGTTGCCATTTCAGAGACAGCCAGAGGTGAGCTAGCTAGGCCAACTGAACTGATGCCATGCATTTCATTTAGCTAATATTGAAACATTTTGTTTTCCACAGGCACTACTGACCATGGGAACTGCAATGTCTATCTCGCTCCGCAAGAAGGCAGTGCTCTTCAAAGATGGGCCGGACACTGTGGGCCACTTGATGGAAGTCCAGACCGGTAAGAGCGCAAAAGACAAGACTCTGAAGCGCTACTCACCATGGAGGAGGATTGTGAAGAAGAAGAGCTCCAAGAAGGTGCAGGCCCACGAGAACACCAACCAAAACAACATTGCCCATCTGAGTAATGAGAACCTGGAAAAGTCTCAGTCCTTCTCCAACCCGTCAACCCTCACCCTGGAGAAGTCTCAGTCCTGTGACAAGCTGTCCACCCAGGACCAGAGCACTCCAGCCATCTCCAACAACTCCAACAACGCTGCCTCATTGGTCGAGACGGCCCCCTTATCCAACTCAAACACGGCATCCGACACACCCCAGATGGTGACCGTCCAGGACCTCGACACTCCTAGGTGGCTGGTGATGGTCCACGCTACAACCGGCGAGCTGCTGCGCTGCCTGGGTGAGTTCCTGTGCCGGCGCTGCTACCGGCTCCAGGACATGTCTTCCATGGACCCGGTGCTGTGGCTGCGGGTGGTGGACCGTTATCTGCTGGACAACTGCTATCAGAACCAGAGCTGCATCAATCCGGCCGCTGTGGTCTTCCTCTACATGCTGTGCCGCGAGGCGGTTTCCTCCGAGGTGGCCACCTTGCACGAGCTGCATGCCGTGCTGCTCACCTGCCTCTATACGACCTGCTCCTACATGGGCAACGAGATCGCCTACCCCCTGAAACCCTTCCTGGTGGACACCTGCAGGCAGACCTTCTGGATCCGCTGCATGACCATCACCAACCTGATGAGTGTCAAGATGCTCCAGATGAACACAGACCCTAACTTCTTCTCCCAGGTGTTTGCTGACCTGAAGAACGAGAGCCAGAAGGAGGAGAAGAAGAGCCGCCTGCTCAGCGGTGTGTACAGCACTCAGTGAGGGATCTTGGGTATAGGGGCCAAGGGAGGGCGGGTGCCAACTACAGTCTGACAATTCAAAATGGGAGGGAGGAGGATTGGTTGAGGGAGGGGGAAGAGGGTGAGCTTTGATGTGAAAAGATGATTTATAGATTTTAAGGGTTAATGTGAGGGTTAAAAAAACACCTTATGGAACAACAGGGACTGTGAAGCAAAACAAACATTAGCACAGACACACGCACACACACTATACATACACAACATACGCACTATACATACAGTGGGGCAAAAAAGTATTTAGACAGCCACCAATTGGGCATGTTCTCAAACTTAAAAAGATGAGAGAGGCCTGTAATGTTCATCATAGGTACACTTCGACTATGACAGACAAAATAAGAAAACAAAATCCTGAAAATCCCATTGTAGGATTTTTAATGAATTTATTTGCAAATTATGGTGGAAAATAAGTATTTGGTTAATAACAAAAATTTATCTCAACGTTTTCTGTAAGTCTTCACAAGGTTTTCACACACTGTTGCTGGTATTTTGGCCCATTCTTCCATGCAGATCTCCTCTCGAGCAGTGATGTTTTGGGGCTGTTGCTGGGCAACACGGACTTTCAACTCCCTCCAAAGATTTTCTATGGGGTTGAGATCTGGAGACTGGCTAGGCCACTCCAGGACCTTGAAATGCTTCTTACGAAGCCACTCCTTCGTTGCCCGGGCGGTGTGTTTGGGATCATTGTCATGCTGAAAGACCCAGACACTTTTCATCTTCAATGCCCTTGCTGATGGAAGGACATTTTCACTCAAAATCTCACGATACATGGCCCCATTCCTTCTTTCCTTTACACAGATCAGTCGTCCTGGTCCCTTTGCAGAAAAACAGCCCCAAAGCAAGATGTTTCCACCCCCATGCTTCACAGTAGGTATGGTGTTCTTTGGATGCAACTCAGCATTCTTTGTCCTCCAAACACGACGAGTTGAGTTTTTTCCAAAAAGTTCTATTTTGGTTTCATCTGACCATATGACATTCTCCCAATCTTCTTCTGGATCATCCAAATGCTCTCTAGCGAACTTCAGACGGGCCTTGTCATGTACTGGCTTAAGCAGGGGGACACGTCTGGCACTGCAGGATTTGAGTCCCTGGCGGCGTAGTGTGTTACTGATGGTAGGCTTTGTTACTTTGGTCCCAGCTCTCTGCAGGTCATTCACTAGGTCCCCCCGTGTGGTTCTGGGATTTTTGCTCACCGTTCTTGTGATCATTTTGACCCCACGGGGTGAGATCTTGCGTGGAGCCCCAGATTGAGGGAGATTATCAGTGGTCTTGTATGTCTTCCATTTCCTAATAATTGCTCCCACAGTTGACTTCTTCAAACCAAGCTGCTTACCTATTGCAGATTCAGTCTTCCCAGCCTGGTGCAGGTCTACAATTTTGTTTCTGGTGTCCTTTGACAGCTCTTTGGTCTTAGCCATAGTGGAGTTTGGAGTGTGACTGTTTAAGGTTGTGGACAGGTGTCTTTTATACTGATAACAAGTTCAAACAGGTGCCATTATTACAGGTAATGAGTGGAGGACAGAGGAGCCTCTTAAAGAAGAAGTTACAGGTCTGTGAGAGCCAGAAATCTTGCTTGTTTGTAGGTGACCAAATACTTATTTTCCACCATCATTTACAAATAAATTAATTAAAAATCCTACAATGTGATTTTCTGGATTTGTTTTTCTAATTTTGTCTGTCATAGTTGAAGTGTACCTATGATGAAAATTACAGGCCTCTCTCATCTTTTTAAGTGGGAGAACTTGCACAATTGGTGTCTGACTAAATACTTTTTTGCCCTAGTATTAATTATGAAAGGCTCACGTTTTACCGGTATGGCATACCCACATAATTTATTTTACCGGACCATATCGCCTTACTTTCACCCTGTCGTGAATGTTGTTGCATGAATCGGACCAAAGTGCAGTGTGGTTTGGGTTCATCATCTTTCATTATGAGATGCGGCACGAAAACAATAAAGAGCAAAGAAACGAACGTGCAGCTTTGTCGTGCTCAAAGGCAACAATACAAAAACAAGATCCCACAAAAAAACAGTGGGACACTGCTTCAATATGATCCCCAATTAGAGACAACAATAGACAGCTGCCTCTGATTAGGAACCATACCAGGCCAACATAGAAATGAAAAAACTAGACTACCCACCCTAGTCACACCCTGACCTAAGCAAAATAGAGAATAAAAAGGATCTCTAAGGTCAGGGCGTGACACCCCTGATTACATCTCAGATTCAAGTGTCTGAACTTGTAAACAAGGCTACATAGGATTTATTTTTGTTGTTGTTGTTGTTGGTGTACCTGTTTTAAATATTTTTTGGACATTAATATATGTCACATATCAGTTTGCAAACAGTTAATAAAGCTGCATACAAACATGGTCACTTTTTTTGCTTTCTTGAGTAAGGCATCCCCAAAATGCAAGTGTTTCAGCCGAGCTCAGTGCTTTCTGTGGTGGGAATTGGTAATGTTCTCTAGTTGCGACATGATTGGCTCAGTGTTCTGTCACTCATAGGGACACTCCCTCACCACAAAATCTATGGGGAGAGCTCAAAATTGTAAGCACATTGGGTGCAGCCATAGAGTTACATTAGACGTGCCCATCCAAGAAGGATCAAGGTCATTGGCCACAGAAAAAAATAACGTCAAATCACATATCTACTGTAACTTTGATCGGACTGATCATGTCAACATAAAACTTTCAAAATCTTCATCATCATGAATCAAGTTGACAATTTACTGGGAAATCCTTTTAAATCCTTGTCACATTAAGAGAAATTATGAAGAGAAATTATAGATAAATCGTATCGTGATCATCGGCTATTGGACATAAACATTACACAACAATTTGGAAATCGCATATTCAACAATGAGTGCTTTGGAAGGACTCAGTGGCTAACTGCAAGCATTGCAAAGCAATCACTAGACTGCTATTCAGTGGAGAGGGGGTGTGGTCCAAGTCTGGGTTTAAGGGTCTCTTTTCCAAGCTTAAATGGATAAACATTCAACATAGGCCATGCTGCCAATCCAGCATGACCTCTGTCGCGTTCAAAACAACTGGAAACTCGGAACTGGGAAATCTCAGACTTCATTGAGTTCAAGACAAATGGGAATTCTAAAAAAAAACAAGGTCCGACTGGGAAAATACATTTTGAACATTCACCCAACTCTGAGTTCCAAGTCGAGAACTCGGGCCTCTTTCTAGAGCTCCGACCTGAAGATCACCGACGTCATGATTCCTACCTTGTTTTTTTCTGAGTTCCTAGTTGTCTTGAAAGCACCATAAATCCAGAAAATGCCAGACTTTGATGTCAAAGTTTGATGACAAAATGTGCCCACGAAGAACCGCCGTGCCACCTTCCTGTTCAAATGAGCACAGCACAACAAGGTGAATCCAAAGCTTCTCAATTCACATCACAAATAGCATGATAAGTGCAGTTAGTATGAGTATTCAAACACAGTTATTGTCTTACTTTTGTATGACATCATCACTGGGGTCGGGCACCTTGCTGGAGAGGGAGGCGGAGGGTAAAGGAAAGCGAGACGGTGGATGGTGGTTGGAAGAGCGCTATTGATAAAGACGAACATCAAGACAAAGCAGCTGCTTTATAAGTGGGATGCACTGTTGAGCGCTACATCCCGAGGGGTTTGTGCTGATTGTACGGAGATTGTGACAGCCAGTTAAGAAGGCAGGAACAAGATATATGTCAGAAGTAGTGCAGTATTATCACAAGGAGACGTCTACTTGGAATACGGAGGAGGAATGGACGGAAAAGGAGAGGCAGAGGAGGTCTAAGAGAGAGAGGGAGGAAGACGGTGAGCTTTAAGTCGGTTAAAAATGTCGGAAAAAAGGGAGATGGTTTGTAAAAGAAGATTGGTACAAAGAATAAGCAGGGTGAGAAGGCAGGAGGAGAAATTGAAGTGAATGTATGGGCGAAGTATGGGTGTTAAGTGTGGTGAAGCACCGAGGGTCAGGATAAAGATGAGTCTGTGACAGTAGGAGTGAAGTTTTGGGGAAAATTGGACCCCTGCCTTTTGGCAGACCCATGGGGTGGGTGAAAACAGAGTGCTGGAATTGGTGAGGGTAACCAGAAGTGGTCTTGTGATAATTGTTTGTGGTTCTGTTGGTCAGAGGGAGAAGGCGCTCTGGGTTAAACTAATGGGGGCAAGAGATGTGAATTGTTTTACGCTCAAGAAAAGGTTGCCATTGAAAGGAGTGAGTTCTGACTTGGTGTACAGGGAGAATGCTGTAAGAACGGCCCATGTTCTGAAGTCTGTCGCTGTACATTCCATAAGTGTTGAACAAATAGTTATATTGACTACGCCCGTCCTAGCTCACTCATTCATGTCTTAATCGAAATTACGGGTTGCCTAATATACACCAGTCGTCCCCTAATGCCATAGCTTGTACATATGAATTGTCAGTAGAACCCACATTTGTTTAAGCAAGTCAGCCATATAAGCTGTTTTTTAAAAGGCAATAAATGAGGCTGAATGAGCTGTTTCGCTGATCGCCAGGTGTAGCATTGGTAAGGTTTTGGGACTGCTGTTGGGACTCTGCTGATGGGACAGCTTTATGTAGGCCCTAACACGTTGTGAGCAATGAATGTATTGTTTAGTGCTGTGTTGTGCTTTCCTGGCACGCATCACATGTTTTTGTTTTTGTTTGCCCCACCAAGATCTACATGCTAAAATCACCAGTGGTATTGGTCATAAGGCTATTGCAGATGATTCATTGATAGCCAACAACTAACATCTCATTTAAAAGTCAAGTAAATATTTTATTGTCCCAGTAGAGGAATTCATTGTTTACAAACTATAAAGACACTACAACAACAAAAAATACATGTGGGTCATTGTGGGTTAGGTCTGAGATGTGTGAATCAATAATCAGCAGAGGGAGATGTGGCTCCAGTAACAATTGCAGCCCTCGAGTACTCCCACCTAGCCCCAGCATCAAGCCCTCTCCGCCACCTCTCCTCCCCGGCTCTGCTTTGCTCCGATTGGCCCAACCAAGGAACAACTGGAGCGGTGCTAGCTTCCTGCTCCTGGTTCCCAGAGTTCCCGGCTGCTCTCTGCGCTGCGTTCCGCTGGCCCGTAGAATGCTGGGAATATCCGGAGAGGAAAAAGGAACTGACAGCATCGAGTGACCTTCCGTACAAGGGCACATCACCTGGTCGGACTGAGAGAGGTGCCAAATAAATACACCACTGGCCCAGCTTGGGGCTTTTTCACAGACAAGTCTCACACAACTACTAGCACGTACACATGGCTCAGGAGACCCTTGCAGTTTAGCTTTCACATCGAAATAGAATAGAATACACGTTCACTCTCAGGCTCGAGACAATGATGCATTCACACAGACGTGCTCAGTCAGTGCTTTAGCATAGTCTCTCACTTTTGCATGCAAACATGCTCTCAGTGTACGTGCGTGTACATCCAGTGCTTTCAGAAAGTATTCACGCCCCTTGACCTTTTCCAATTTTTGTTGTTGTTACACCCTGAATTTCAAATGGATTAAATGTAGATTTTGTGTCACTTTGCCTACACACAATACCCTATAATGTCAAAGTGGAATTATGTTTGCATCGACTGTGTGTGCAATAATAGTGTTTAACATGATTGTTTAATGGCAACCTCATCTATGTACCCCACACATACAATTATCTGTAAGGTCCCTCAGTCG